>NC_074665.1:10918432-10997213 GCF_029448725.1 Salvelinus fontinalis
TGGGAGAGAGTAGAGAGAGAGTCAGAGGATAGAGAGAGAGAGAGTCAGAGTGGGAGAGAGAGAGTCAGAGTGGGAGAGAGAGAGAGTCAGAGTGGGAGAGAGAGAGTCAGAGTGGGAGAGAGAGAGTCAGAGTGGGAGAGAGAGAGTCAGAGTGGGAGAGGAGAGAGAGTCAGAGTGGGGAGAGAGAGAGTCAGAGTGGGAGAGAGAGAGTCAGAGTGGGAGAGAGAGAGTCAGAGTGGGAGAGAGAGAGTCAGAGTGGGAGAGAGAGAGTCAGAGTGGGAGAGAGAGAGTCAGAGTGGGAGAGAGAGAGTCAGAGTGGGAGAGAGAGAGTCAGAGTGGGAGAGAGAGAGTCAGAGTGGGAGAGAGAGAGTCAGAGTGGGAGAGAGAGAGTCAGAGTGGGAGAGAGAGAGTCAGAGAGTGAGAGAGAGAGTCAGAGTGGGAGAGAGAGAGTCAGAGTGGGAGAGAGAGAGTCAGAGTGGGAGAGAGAGAGTCAGAGTGGGAGAGAGAGAGTCAGAGAGTGAGAGAGAGAGTCAGAGAGTGAGAGAGAGAGAGATTGTTGTTGTAGCTGTTATTAATGGCAATCCCATGTCCACTACTACTATTATTATTGCTGTTGGTCCCACCATTTATTTATATATAAATTTATATATATTTTGTATATATATATATATATATATGATTTTTATTTTTCGACATGTATACTTTGACAATGTAAGTAATAATGAACTTGCCATGTCAATAAAGTCAATTGAATTGAATTGAATTGAATTGAATTGAGAGAGAGAGAGAGAGAGAGAGAGAGAGAGAGAGAGAGAGAGAGAGAGAGAGAGAGAGAGAGAATGACTGTGAGATAGGTCAGTCAGGTGTATATAACAGGTAATCTGTGAGTGTTAATAAACTAAGCTAAGCTTTACCAGCCACGCTTCTGTTCAGTCTGACTGTTGATTTACACCACAGAGGAAAGCTTTATCAGCGATGTGCAAGACCAGACACACACAATGACAGTGTGGACGTGACTGGCTGGCATTCATTGTAATCCCTGTCCCTCAATTTAATTCAAAAGGCATTATTGGCATGGCAAACATATGTTTACATTGCCAAAGCAAATGGAACATATCATAACCAAAAAGTGAAATAAATAATATAAAATGAACAGTAAACATTGCACACACAAAAATAATCCTGCAGCAACAGGAAATGTGAATTATTATGTGGATTATAATTAATGGACCTTTTTGTGGAAATGACTTCATAAGCCTTTTTAAACCTCAAATACACTACACGTTTTACATTTCCTGTTCTCCTGCAACGAAAGTTATCCTGCAACAGGGTGGGTGATCAAAGTAAGATCCTACACCTGTAAGGTCAATTAGATCACAATGTTTGAATGTTGTGGACAATAACACTGAAGCTTGTTAAGAACACACACACACACACACACACACACACACACACACACACACACACACACACACACACACACACACACACACACACACACACACACACACACACACACACACACACACACACACACACACACACACACACACACACACACACACACATACACACACACGGGTGAAACAATCTCGCCTGTGGTTATTTTAAGCTCTCCACAGTGTGTGAGAGAGATATATGAACTGAGGTAGAAAATACATTTCTCTAATGGAACGATCACACTGAGTCACTGAGCAGTCTGTAATGGAACTATCACACTGAGTCACTGAGCAGTCTGTAATGGAACTATCACACTGAGTCACTGAGCAGTCTGTAATGGAACTATCACACTGAGCAGTCTGTAATGGAACTATCACACTGAGCAGTCTGTAATGGAACTATCACATTGAGTCATAGAGCAGTCTGTAATGGAACTATCACACTGAGTCACTGAGCAGTCTGTAATGGAGCTATCACACTGAGTCACTGAGCAGTCTATAATGGAACTATCACACTGAGTCATAGAGCAGTCTGTAATGGAACTATCACACTGAGTCACTGAGCAGTCTGTAATGGAACTATCACACTGAGTCACTGAGCAGTCTGTAATGGAACTATCACACTGAGCAGTCTGTAATGGAACTATCACACTGAGCAGTCTGTAATGGAACTATCACACTGAGTCATAGAGCAGTCTGTAATGGAACTATCACACTGAGCAGTCTGTAATGGAACTATCACACTGAGTCATAGAGCAGTCTGTAATGGAACTATCACACTGAGTCACTGAGCAGTCTGTAATGGAACTATCACACTGAGTCACTGAGCAGTCTGTAATGGAACTATCACACTGAGTCACTGAGCAGTCTGTAATGGAACTATCACACTGAGTCACTGAGCAGTCTGTAATGGAACTATCACACTGAGTCATAGAGCAGTCTGTAATGGAACTATCACACTGAGCAGTCTGTAATGGAACTATCACACTGAGTCATAGAGCAGTCTGTAATGGAACTATCACACTGAGTCACTGAGCAGTCTGTAATGGAACTATCACACTGAGCAGTCTGTAATGGAACTATCACACTGAGCAGTCTGTAATGGAACTATCACACTGAGCAGTCTGAAATGGAACTATCACACTGAGTCACTGAGCAGTCTGTAATGGAACTATCACACTGAGTCATAGAGCAGTCTGTAATGGAACTATCACACTGAGCAGTCTGTAATGGAACTATCACACTGAGTCATAGAGCAGTCTGTAATGGAACTATCATACTGAGTCATTGAGCAGTCTGTAATGGAACTATCACACGGAGTCACTGAGCAGTCTGTAATGGAACTATCACACTGAGTCACTGAGCAGTCTGTAATGAAAGTATCATACTGAGTCATAGAGCAGTCTGTAATGGAACTATCACCCTGAGTCACTGAGCAGTCTGTAATGTAACTATCACACTGAGCAGTCTGTAATGGAACTATCACACTGAGTCGCTAACACTGCTGCCTGATTGCTGAGGAGGGACAGGAAATAATGGGCTCTTGAAACACAGCAGGAAAGTGAGGTAAAATAATATACTGTTCTCTTCTGAGCTACATTGGGTTGAGACATAAGAAAATAATCAACATTTTCATACAGATGTAGGATCTTAACCTTTTACTGCAGTGGGCTAAATCAGGGTCAGACAGAATGTTTTGTGGTCTTCAGGACTCCCGAGTGGCACAGCGGTCTACGTTACTGCATCTCAGTGCAAAAGGTGTCCCTACAGTCCCTGGTTCGAATCCAGGCTCTACCACATCCCGCTGTGATTGGGCGGCGCACAGTTGGCCCAGCGTCGTCCAGGTTTGGCTGGGGTAGGCTGTACTTGTAAATAAGTATTTAGTATAGTATCTAGTTAAATGAAGAAAAAAAAACAGTTGTACCATGTCAGATATAGAGTTGAAATGTGTTCACTTTTGTTTTCAACCCAATATTACATTTTATGTACTACACAGAAGACTGAAACAAAACGTTTGACACAGAAAAAACAGATTTTCGGTAGAGGTTCCTTGAAATAATGTTTATTAATTATGGAATTATTTAAAAAATATGAGCACCTTGGTCGCTGGGGGTACCTGTGTCTGCGGCCGCTGTGCCTAATCTTACTTCTTCCCCTACGATTTCGAAGTCGACGTCGACAACCTTCCGTCCCTGCTCTGGATCGAGCGGGGCTTCTCCATCTGTCAGAGGCCTGCACCGGGCACCAGGAGCTACGGGCTCAAGTTATCCTGCCTCTCACCCGTCCTTAAAGGGGTCTCAGAATCCTGTGAAGTGTGGGAGTGGGCGGATTTCCTCGTCCTTCTCACCAGCCGTGATTTTGGGCAGCTCCATGGTAAGTAATGGGACTATTCCTGGTGCAAAAACACTGTCCTATCACGGAGCTCGAATTAATTACATTACTAAGCTGCTCACGAATGTACTACACCAGGACATGGAAATAGATTCTATCGTAGTCCATGTGGGTTTTAATGATATCATGAAGGGCAGCTCTGAACAGTTGAAACTGGATTTCAAAGAGCTGATTGGCTCTCTGCTAGACACTAATAAAAGACCCATCATATCTGGCCTCGTGCCCTCTCTGAATCTACTAGACACTAATAAAGACCCATCATATCTGGCCCTGAGACCTCTGAATCTACTAGACACTAATAAAGATCCATTATATCTGGCCCTGTGTCCTCTCTGAATCTACTAGACACTAATAAAGACCCATCATATCTAGCCCTGTGCCCTCTCTGAATCTACTAGACACTAATAAAGACCCATCATATCTGGCCCTGTGTCCTCTCTGAATCTACTAGACACCAATAAAGACCCATCACATCTGGCCCTGTGTCCTCTCTGAATCTACTAGACACTAATAAAGACCCATCATATCTGGCCCTGTCTCCTCTCTGAATCTACTAGACACTAATAAAGACCCATCATATCTGGCCCTGTGTCCTCTCTGAATCTACTAGACACTAATAAAGACCCATCATATCTGGCCCTGAGACCTCTGAATCTACTAGACACTAATAAAGATCCATCATATCTGGCCCTGTGTCCTCTCTGAATCTACTAGACACTAATAAAGACCCATCATATCTAGCCCTGTGCCCTCTCTGAATCTACTAGACACTAATAAAGACCCATCATATCTGGCCCTGTGTCCTCTCTGAATCTACTAGACACTAATAAAGACCCATCACATCTGGCCCTGTGTCCTCTCTGAATCTACTAGACACTAATAAAGACCCATCATATCTGGCCCTGTCTCCTCTCTGAATCTACTAGACACTAATAAAGACCCATCATATCTGGCCCTGTGTCCTCTCTGAATCTACTAGACACTAATAAAGACCCATCATATCTGTCCCTGTGCCCTCTCTGAATCTACTAGACACTAATAAAGACCCATCATATCTGGCCCTGTCTCCTCTCTGAATCTACTAGACACTAATAAAGACCCATCATATCTGGCCCTGTGCCCTCTCTGAATCTACTAGTCACTAATAAAGACCCATCATATCTGGCCCTGTGTCCTCTCTGAATCTACTAGTCACTAATAAAGACCCACCATATCTGGCCCTGTGTCCTCTCTGAATCTACTAGTCACTAATAAAGACCCATCATATCTGGCCCTGTGCCCTCTCTGAATCTACTAGACACTAATAAAGACCCATCATATCTGGCCCTGTCTCCTCTCTGAATCTACTAGACACTAATAAAGACACATCATATCTGGCCCTGTGCCTTCTCTGAATCTACTAGACACTAATAAAGACCCATCATATCTGGCCCTGTGTCCTCTCTGAATCTACTAGTCACTAATAAAGACCCATCATATCTGGCCCTGTGCCCTCTCTGAATCTACTAGTCACTAATAAAGACCCATCACATCTGGCCCTGTGACCTCTGAATCTACTAGTCACTAATAAAGACCCATCATATCTGGCCCTGTGCCCTCTCTGAATCTACTAGTCACTAATAAAGACCCATCACATCTGGCCCTGTGACCTCTGAATCTACTAGTCACTAATAAAGACCCATCATATCTGTCCCTGTGCCCTCTCTGAATCTACTAGACACTAATAAAGACCCATCATATCTGGCCCTGTCTCCTCTCTGCATCTACTAGACACTAATAAAGACACATCATATCTGGCCCTGTGCCCTCTCTGAATCTACTAGACACTAATAAAGACCCATCATATCTGGCCCTGTGTCCTCTCTGAATCTACTAGTCACTAATAAAGACCCATCATATCTGGCCCTGTGCCCTCTCTGAATCTACTAGTCACTAATAAAGACCCATCATATCTGGCCCTGTGTCCTCTCTGAATCTACTAGTCACTAATAAAGACCCACCATATCTGGCCCTGTGTCCTCTCTGAATCTACTAGTCACTAATAAAGACCCATCATATCTGGCCCTGTGCCCTCTCTGAATCTACTAGACACTAATAAAGACCCATCATATCTGGCCCTGTCTCCTCTCTGAATCTACTAGACACTAATAAAGACACATCATATCTGGCCCTGTGTCCTCTCTGAATCTACTAGACACTAATAAAGATCCATCATATCTGTCCCTGTGTCCTCTCTGAATCTACTAGACACTAATAAAGATCCATCATATCTGGCCCTGTGTCCTCTCTGAATCTACTAGACACTAATAAAGACCCATCATATCTGGCCCTGTGCCCTCTCTGAATCTGCTAGACACTAATAAAGATCCATCATATCTGGCCCTGTGCCCTCTCTGAATCTACTAGACACTAATAAAGATCCATCATATCTGGCCCTGTGTCCTCTCTGAATCTACTAGACACTAATAAAGATCCATCATATCTGGGCCTGAGACATCTGAATCTACTAGACACTAATAAAGACCCATCACATCTGGCCCTGTGACCTCTGAATCGTGGAAAGCTTTAGCAGGATTCTTTCTCTTCACAACTGGCTATGTGATTGTTACATCTCAATGGGTGTAACTTTTGTTGACAATTTCTAAACCTTTTGGAAACAAAACACGTTTTAGAAGGAGGATGGGAAACACCCAAATCATTTGGGGTTCCCGGATCCTTTCACAGCATAATAAGGCTGCATTGAGACAATGACTTATCAATGACCCAAATCAAGCTAATTTAATCCCTACCATTGTGTCGTTGAGTCGTCATAATGCTTTAGCAAATGTACATTATACAAGGGGCGTTGTTAGACACAATGTAAGTTAACCTAATTTATGTCCCTCTAACTGCCCTGAATGCCTGATCCTACAATTATTGTATGCAGCAATCATGTGCCAATGAACCAGATTTATGCTGTTAGTACCGAGGTGGTATGCCCCTGCACTAACATAAATAACATGAGAATATCTACTTCTGCTAAGATTCCCAGTAAAGCAATGAAAACAAGCAAGCATCCCAGAAAAGTGCTTAAAATAGCCCACATTAACAAATGTAGCTTAAGGAACAAGGTTCATTAAATTAACAACTTCCTAGTAACAGATGACATTCATATTCTGACTATCTCTGAAACTCACTTAGATAATACAAGGTTAGAACATTTACAGAAAAGACTGAAAGGCCAGTGATGGAGGTGTTGCTGTTTATATTCAGAACCACATTCCTGTAAAGATTAGAGAGGATCTCAAGTTAAATACGGTTGAAGTAATATGGCTACAGGTTCCTCTGCCTCACCTAAAGCCCATTCTGGTGGGAAGCTGCTATGGACCACCAAGTGCTAACAGTCAGTATCTGGATAACGTGTGAATTGCTTGATAATCTATGTGATATCATGTCAACAGAGAGGTATATTTTCTGGGTGATTTAAATATTGACTGACTTTCATCAAGCTGCCCACTCAAGAAAAAGCTTCAAACTGTAACCAGTGCCTGTAACCTGGTTCAGGTTATCAGTCAACCTACCAGGGTATTTACAAACAGTACAGGAATGAAATCATCAACATGTATTGATCACATATTTACCAATGCTGCAGAAATGTCCTTTAAAACAGTATCCAAATCCAACGGCTGTAGTGATCACAATATAGTAGCCATATCTTGGAAAACCAAAGCTCCAAAGGCTGGGCCTAATATAGTGTAAAATAGGTCATACAATCATTTTGTAGTGATTCCTATGTTGTTGATGTAAATAATATTTTTGGGGGTTGAAGGTGTGTAATGAGGAGCAAACAGAATCGACACTTGACACATTTCTGAAATTGTCACGCCCTGGCCTTAGTATTCTTTGTTTTCTTTATTATTTTAGTTAGGTCAGGGTGTGACATGGGGAATGTTTGGGTTTTGTCATTTTGGGTGGTTATATGGTAAAGGGTGTGTTGGGTGTAGTGTATGAGTTTGTGTTGAGTGAATGTTTCTAGGTATGTCTATGGTTGAGTGAATGTGTCTAGGTATGTCTATGGTTGCCTGAGTGGTTCTCAATCAGAGACAGATGTCTTTCATTTGTCTCTGTTTGGGAGCCATATTTAAGGCAGCCATGGGCATCATGCATTTGTGGGTAATTATCTATGTCTAAGTGTTTAGTGTCAGCACTTATGTTTGATTAGCTTCACGTTTAGTTGTATAGTGTTCGTGTCGTTTTCGTCTTCTTTCTTTAATAAAGAAGATGTACTTTCCACACGCTGCATTTTGGTCCTCACTCTCTTCGCAAGACGATCGTGACAGAAATTGCCTATTCGAATTACTAATAAGCATGCACCCATTAAGAAAATGACTGTAAAAACTGTTAAATAAATTGGATTGATGAGGAATTTAATATTTTTTTGGTTGAGATGGATGAGGCAAAAGCAATGACAAATAAGTGGCTGCACAACCGATTGGCAAACATATTGCAAATTGAGAAATCATGTGACTAAACTGAATAAAAAGAAGAAGAAACAACACAGAGATAAATGACATAAAGAATGATAGTAAAGCGTTTTGGAGCACCTTCAATTAAATTTGGGGAAAAAAGGCAAACTCAGCTCCATCATTCATTCAATCAGATGGCTCATTCATCACAAAATCAACTGATATTGCCAACTACTTTAATTATTTTTCCATTGGCAAGATTAGCAAGCTAAGGCATGACAGGCCAGCAACAAATGCTGACACTACACATCCAAGTATATCTGACCAAATTACGAAAAACAAGCATTGTCATTTTTTATTACGTAAAGTGAGTGTGGAAGAGGTGAAAAAATATTGTTGTCTATCAACAACGACAAGCCACCGGGATCTGACAACTTGGATGAAAATGACTGAGGATAATAGAGAACGATATTGCCAATACTATTTTCCATATTTTCAAATTAAACCAGTTATAAATTGTGTGCCCTCAGGCCTGGAGGAAAGCAAAAGTCATTCCATTGCCTAAGAATAGTAAAGCCCCCTTTACTGGCTCAAATAAGGACCAATCAGCCTGTTACCAAACCTTAGTAAAGTTTTGAAGGAAAATTGTGTTTGACCAGATACAATGCTATTTTACAGTAAACAAATTGACAACAGACTTTCATCAACTTATAGGGAAGGACATTCAACAAACACAGCACTTACACAAAAGACTGATGATTGGCTGAGAGAAATGGATGATAAAACGATTGTGTGGCTGTTTTGTTAGACTTCAGTGCAGCCTTTGACATTATCGATCACAGTCTGCTGCTGGAAAAACGTATGTGTTATGGCTCTACATTCCCTGCTATAATGTGGATAAAGAGTAAATCCAGTGTGTCTATGTATGCGGGTGACTCAACACTATACATGTCAGCTACTAAAGCGACTGAAATGACTGCAACACTTAAAGAGCTGCATTTAGTTTCAGAATGGTTGGCAAAGAATAAGTTAGTCATAAATATTTCAAAAACTAAAAGTATTGTGTTTGGGAGAAATCATTCACTAAAACCCTAAACATCAACTAAATCTTGTAATAAATAATGCGGAAATTGAGCACGTTGAGGTGACTAAACTGCTTGGAGTAACCCTGGATTGTGAACTGCCATGGTCAAAACATATTAATACAAGTCTGACCATAATAAAGCGCCCTAACCCATCTGGACAAGAGGAATACCTATGTAAGAATGCTGTTCATCGATTACAGCTCAGCATTTAACACCATAGTACCATAGTATCATAGTATTAGGCCCCGTGTGGCTCAGTTGGTAGAGCATGGCGCTTGCGTGGCCATGCACACCTCCAACTCAATCATCAAGTTTGCAGACGACACTACAGTGGTAGGCTTGATTACCAACAACGACAAGACGGCCTACAGGGAGGAGGTGAGAGCCCTCGGAGTGTGGCGTCAGGAAAAGAACCTCAGACTCAATGTCAACAAAACAAAGGAGATGATTGTGGACTTCAGGAAACAGCAGAGGGAGCAGCCCCCTATCTACATCGACGGGACAGTAGTGGAGAGGGTGGAGAGTTTTAAGTTCCTCGGCGTACACATCCCGGACAAACTGAAATGGTCCACCCACACAGACAGCATGGTGAAGAAGGCACAGCAGCGCCTCTTCAACCTCAGGAGGCTGAAGAAATGTGGCTTGTCACCAAAAACACTCACAAACTTTTACAGGTGCACAATCGAGAGCATCCTGTCGGGCTGTATCACCACCTGGTACGTCAACTGTTCCACCCATAACCGGAAGGCTCTCCAGAGGGTAGTGAGGTCTGCACAACGCATCACCGGGGGCAAACTACCTGCCATCCAGGACACCTACAACACCCGATGTCACAGGAAGGCCATAAAGATCATCAAGGACAACAACCACCTGAGCCACTGCCTGTTCACCCCGCTATCATCCAGAAGGCGAGGTCAGTACAGGTGCATCAAAGCAGGGACCGAGAGACTGAAAAACAGCTTCTACCTCAAGGCCATCAGACTCTTCAACAGCCACCACTAACATTGAGTGGCTGCTACCAACATACTGACTCAACTCCAGCCACTTTAATAATGGAAAAATTGATGTAATCAATTTATCACTAGACACTTTATATAATGTTTACATACCCTACATTACTCATCTCTTATGTATATACTGTACTCTATACCATCTACTGCATCTTGCCTATGCCGTTCGGCCATCACTCATTTATATATTTTTATGTACATATTCGTATTCATTCCTTTACACTTGTGTGTATAAGGTAGTTGTTGTGAAAATGTTAGGTTATATTACTTGTTAGATATTACTGCATGGTCGGAACTAGAAGCACAAGCATTTCGCTACACTCACATTAACATCTGCTAACCATGTGTATGTGACAAATACATTGGATTTGATTTACCAAGAGAGTTTTCATCTAAATTCTTCGTAGCTATCTATTTACCACCACAAACCGATGCTGGCACTAAGACCGCACCTAATGAGCTGTAAACGGCCATAAGCAAAAAGGAAAACATTCATCCAGAGGTGGTGCTCCTAGTGGCAGGGGACTTTAATGCAGGGAAACTTAAATCAGTTTTACCTCATTTCTATCATCATGTTATTAAATGTGCAACCAGAGGGGGAAAACTCTAGACCACCTTTACTACACACACAAAGCTCTTCCTCGTCCTCCATTTGGCAAATCCGACCATAATTCTATCCTCCTAATTCCTGTTTACAAGCAAAACTAAAGCAGGAAGCACCAGTGACTCGGACAATAAAAAAAGTGGTCAGACGAAGCAGATGCTAAGCTACAAAGCTGGAAGCTGGAATAGGTTCTGGGATTCCTCCAATGGCACTGAGGAGTACACCACATCAGTCACTGGCTTCATCAATAAGTGCATCGATGAAGTCGTCCCCACAGTGACTGTACGTACATACCCCAACCAGAAACCATGGATTACAGGCAACATTCACACTGAGCTAAAGGGTAGAGCTGCTGTTTTCAAGGAGCGGGACTCTATTCCGGAAGCTTATAAGAAATCCCGCTATGCCCTCCGACTAACTATCAAACAGGTAAAGCATCAATACAGGGCTAAGATGGAATCGTACCACACGCTCCGAGGCTCGTCGAATGTGGCAGGGCTTGCAAACTATTACAGACTACAAAAGGGAACCACAGCTGCGAGCTGCCCAGTGACATGAGCCTACCAGATGAGTTAACCTGTTGGGGATGGGGGCGCTGTTTAGACTATTTATGCTAATGTGGCTAATTTTTTAAACGGCTTCCCACAAAATCCTTGATCGTACAATATGCATATTATTATTATTATTGGATAGAAAACAGTCTATAGTTTCTATAGGAGTTGAAATTTTGTCTCTAAGTGGAACAGAGCCCATTCTACAGCAATTTCCCTGACATGGAGTCAGATTTGAGAAATGTTGGGCACTTTTCTGAAGTCAGTTAAAAGGGCACTGTCGTTGCTATGACTATACGGACACTTCTTACGTCTTCCCCTGGATGCCTTTACGTGATGACGATTCCAACGGGCTCGATTGCTCGTTCACAGGCCCTACAAATGAAAAAAACCTTTAGCTAGCAAGTCTTTTCTTGCTGCGTAACGCGCGTGGAAGACACCGACCCTCTCCTGTTCCAAGCGTTAGTTTAGCCTGTTATATTTCTCCGGTCATCTTTTCACTCGTTATAGGAGTTACAAACATCACAAAGTAGTTAATTTAAAGCGTTTTATAGCAATTTATATCCGTTTAGTGCGATTTTGGGACATTTATTTTTGCAACGATGTGAAAAGTTGGGCACGCTTTTCAGTTCATCCCGAACGTAGTTGACATTTCCACATGGCAAGAGGACAGCTTTCCACCAAAAGACGATTTCTCCCAAGAAAGGATCCTTTGCCCAAGATACTGATGGAAGAACAGCTCAAGGTAGGACATTTTTATTATGATAAATCGTGTTTCTGTCGAAACATTTTAGTGGCTTAGGACGCCATGTTTTTTGACGTAGCTTCGCTTGGCGCAAACTGTATTGAAAAGTAAGGATAAATTAAAAAATGTAATAACGCAATTGTATTAAGAATTAAATTGTCTATCAATCCCTGTCCACCCTATATTTTTTAGTCACGTTTATGAGTATTTATGTATAAGAGTAGATCACTGTCTAAGTGGCGCAAGGACAAATTCTGACCAGCCGAGTTACATTTCACATTGTCTAACCATGATTTTGGTGGCTAAATATAAACATTTTCGATCAAACTGTATATGCATGTTGTAATGTGATGTTACAGGAGTGTCATCGGAAGAATTCTGAGAAGGTTAGTGAAAAAATTAATATCTTTTGGCGATGTTGACTTTTATCGCTCACTTTGGCTAGAATCAATGCTGGGCTGCTAATTGCTATGTGCTAAGCTAATATAACGATTTATTGTGTTTTCGCTGTAAGACACTTAGAAAATCTGAAATATTGTCTGTATTCACAGGATCTGTGTCTTTCGATTCGTGTATGCTGTGTATTTTTACGAAATGTTTGATGATTAGTAGTTAGGTAAACACGTTGCTCATTGTAATTATTCTAGTCCATTTGTGATGGTGGGTGCAATTGTAAACTATGCCATATACCTGAAATATGCACTTTTTTCTAACAAAACCTATCCCATACCATAAATATGTTATCAGACTGTCATCTAATGAGTTTTTTTGTTGGTTAGGGGCTATAAATATCTTAGTTTAGCCGAATTGGTGATGGCTACTGGTGTTGGTGGACAAATAAAAGATGGTGGATTATGCTAATGTGTTTTTAGGTAATAGATGTACATCTTTACATATTGTGTCTTCCCTGTAAAACATTTTAAAAATCGGAAATGTTGACTGGATTCATAAGATCTGTGTCTTTCATTAGCTGTATTGGACTTTAATGTGTGAAAGTTAAATATTTTAAAAAAATATTTTTTTTGAATTTCGCGGCACTGGTTTTTCAGTGGGGGGGGGGGGGGTGTGCCGCTAGCGCCACGCTGATCCTAGACAGGCTAAATTACTTCTATGCTCATTTCGAGGCAAGTAACACTGAAACATGCATGAGAGCATCAGCTGTTCCGGACGACTGCGTGATCATGCTCTCCGTAGCCGATGTGCGTAAGACCTTAAAACAGGTCAACATTCACAAGGCCGCAGGGCCAGATAGATTAAAAGGATTTGTACACCAAGCATGCGCTGAGCAACTGGCAAGTGTCTTCACTGACATTTTCAACCTGTCCCTGACTGAGTCTATAATACCAACATGTTTCAAGCAGACGACCATAGTCCCTGTGCCCAAGAACACCAAGGTAACCTGCCTAAATGACTACTGACCCATAGAACTCACATCTGTAGCTATGAAGTACTTTGAAACGATGGTAATGACTCACATCAACACCATTATCCCAGAAACCCTAGACCCACTCCAATTTGCATACCGCCCCAACAGATCCACAGATGATGCAATCTCTATTGCACTCCACACTGCCCTTTCCCAACTGGACAAAAGGAACACCTATGTGAGAATGCTATTCACTGACTACAGCTCAGCATTCAACACCATAGTGCCCTCAAAGCTCATCACTAAGCTAAGGACCCGGGGACTAAACACCTCCCTCTGCAACTGGATCCTGGATTTCCTGACGGGCCGCCCCCAGGTGGGAAGGGTAGGTAACAACACATCCGCCACGCTGATCTTCAACACGGGGGCCCCTCAGGGGTGCGTGCTCAGTCCCCTCCTGTACTCTCTGTTCACTCATGACTGCATGGCCAGGCACGACTCCAACATCATCATTAAATTTGCCGATGACACAACAGTGGTAGGCCAGATCACCGACAACAATGAGACAGGAGGTCAGAGACCTGGCCGTGTGGTGCCAGGACAACAACCTCTCCCTCAACATGATCAAGACAAAGAAGATAATTGTTCACTACTGGAAAAGGAGGACCGAGCATGCCACCATTCTCATCGATGGGGTTGTAATGGAGCAGGTTGAGAGCTTAAAGTTCCTTAGTGCCCACATCACCAAAAAACTATCATGGTCCAAACACACCAAGACAGTCGTGAAGAGGGCATGACAAAGCCTATTCCACCATTGAGAGCATCCTGACGGGTTGCATAACTGCCTGGTATGGCAACTGCTCGGCCTCTGACCGCAAAGCACTACAGAGGGTAGTGCCTTACTGGGGCCAAGTTTCCTGCCATCCAAGACCAAGACGTCAAGCGGTACCGGAGCACCAAGTCTAGGTCCAAAAGGCTTCTTAACAGCTTCTACCCCCAAGCCATAAGACTCCTGAACATCTAATCAAATGGCTACCCAGACTATTTGCAAATGGCTACCCAGACTAAAGGCAACGCTGCTGCTACTACTCTGTTTATTATCTATGCATAGTCACTTATATAACTCTACCTACATGTACATATTACCTTAATTACCTTGATTAACCGGTGCCCCCGCACATTGACTCTGTACCGGTATCCCCTGTATATAGCCTCGCTATTGTTATTTTACTGCTGCTCTTTAATTATTTGTTACTTTTCTTTTTTACTTATCTATTTTGTACTTAAAAACGTAATGTTTCATACTTCACATATATTGTAAAAAAATTTCAATAAATAACCAATTGCTTAATCAGTGTTATTCTGTGAGTTGGGTGGCCTACAGAAGGACAAGAAATTGACCTAATGTGTGAACATTACTTGCGGTGAGCTGAATGTATGAAAACTTGTTGATTCAAACTATAAGTTCATGTTTGCCTTTGAAAGGCAACACTGTATATTGGTTCAGCTTTATGCCCAAATGTTGAGCAAACACACAATCCTATTGCAGCTGGTTGCCTTACAATTGTAGATTGAATCAAATGTATAATTTTTTTTACAGTGTACTGTCGTGTCTTTGGCTATGCCAGATTAATTGTTATGACATGCTATTCTATAAAATAATTTCTCCGTAATTAATATTACTTGATTGAACTAATCATGTAAATATAATTAACTAGAGAGGGACACCACAAAATAATATTTATAGAGCTGTTATCTTCCAAATAAACTCTTAAAGATTTAGTAATATTTTACATCCATAGCAGTCACAGTAATCGTCATTTTATTCAGTCTCATCTGAAAGTTGTAAATCCTTGGTTATCTGCAAGAATCCTGGCTAACAAGTTGAATCAGCAATACAAAATTGGGTTTAATATTTATTTACTAAATACCTAACTAATCACACAGAATCACACATACACAATTAAATCATAACTTCATTACAAATTGCCGTCGTAAAGGAAAACGTCCCTAGCGGGCGGAATAGATATGACAGCTTGTTACACAAAGGGAAGGGGCTGAGTTTTAGTGAAAGTGCGGGAGACTGGGACAGAGGCGAAGCTGTACTATCGTAAATACAGTATCTTATGCATTCTAAATTACCACCCATTTAGAAAAGGAAAATGCAATAAATATTTACTCTGAGCTGCGCTTCAGTAGGTTGGTGGTAGATGGAAGACCGTCTTTCCAAACCGAGTCCTCTGTCCTTTGAAGAATGTCTCTGGTGGTCACTGGATACGTTGGAGTAGCGTCGATGTGTAGTAGACGGTATACTCTGACTGTCCTTCCTAACCTGCGTTTGTAGCAGCTGTTGCTAACTCAACGGCTAGGAGGTATCACTTCTGTAGTGAATACGAGTTCAAAGTTCATACCATTTGCAACCAAAGTCCATGCTGATGTTGGCTTAGTTCTGTAGTTATTATCTGAACCATTCTGACATCGGATCGTCATCCTAATGTACCCGGAACAGGAAGTTATATTTTTGTCAATGGCTTATATAGTGGAGGGAGAGGGGTGTGTCTGAAAAGTTTATAACCCATGTCTCTTCACAGGGGCGGGCCACTGGTTGAGCAGAAGCCCAAACTTATGAAAACACATCTCTCATTTGGAAGCTAAAATTACATTTCATCTCTTCACAAATAATTTCATATTCAAACATTTGAATTAAACAACAATTCCATGTGAATCCGATACCTCTGACATTTAGACTTTCCACAGTAGAGTTTATGTCATTCTATCATTGATGAGAATGTGTCAGAGGGCAACCGAACTGACATAATATACCTTAATTAAGTACCACCGCATATGTTCAGTTGGTCGGATTACCAGAATATAGTTCATTTCCCCCCACTTCTGATGTTCCCAGAATCTCTATGTTAACCAAGGGGTTTTCTTATGTCACATCAGTTATAGTAGGGAGAGGGAAAAAGGGGGAAAGAGGTATTTATGACTGTCATAAACCTACCCCCAGGCCAACGTCATGAAAATACTTACGACTAAGTCTTGTGTGTCATATACCAGTACGTCACAATCCCCTGTTGACGAAACCAGTAGCACTAATCCTTTTTATGATAATTATGCATCTAATATAACCACACAAACAAGCCAGCCAAACATCTAAACCAGGAAGTGATGTCATAAAGGGCTTGGTGCCAAACAAGTGATGTCATCACTGGATGAGCACTCGGATAGCTGGTTGAGTAAAATTGTATTTTTCCTTTTGCATAATGAATGCTGTGTCTCCCTGCCTCTTAGTAATCTCTCATTTTCCATCTTTTAATGTTTGACTGAAAGATAAAGAGATAAATCCAAAAATAGAAGGGCAGGAGAGAGGGATGAGTGAGTCATCCAGATCAGTTACACTGTGTGTGTGTGTGCGTGTGTGTGTGTGTGTGTGTGTGTGTGTG
Source organism: Salvelinus fontinalis (assembly GCF_029448725.1). NCBI lineage: Eukaryota > Metazoa > Chordata > Actinopteri > Salmoniformes > Salmonidae > Salvelinus > Salvelinus fontinalis. Next base: position 10,935,515 of record NC_074665.1, read on the forward strand.
TGTGTGTGTGTGTGTGTGTGTGTGTGTGTGTGTGTGTGTGTGTGTGTGTGTGTGTGTGTGTGTGTGTGTGTGTGTGTGTGTGTGTGTGTGTCAGGGGACAGCACACAGAGTACCCAGGCAGTTTCCCTGGCCAGTGTTCAGCTACAGAAGACTGCTTGCAGCTATGTGCCTCGGGGTCACCAACACTCACATCCTCAGTCCTCTCCCCCCTTCCTCTCTCCCATTACCCCCTCCAACCCCCTGCTCCCCTTCCTCTCTCCCTCCTCCCCCTCATTACCCCTCCAACCCTTCCTCTCTCCCTCCTCCCCATCATTACCCCCTCCAACCCCCTGCTCCTCTTCCTCTCTCCCTCCTCCCCCTCATTACCCCTCCCCCCTTTGTCTCTCCCTCCTCTTTCATTCCATCTCTCCCTCTCACTTTCACTCTTACCTCCCCCCCCCTTATCTCACCTTCGCTCCCTCCTTTATCTCTCTCCCTCTCCTCCCTCCCTCGCTCTCTTTCTCTCTACCTCTCTCTTCCCTCACTCTCTCCTGCTCCCTCCCTATCTCAATCTTTCCTTCCTCTTCCTCTCTCTCCCCCTCTCTCTGCTGTGTCCTATAATATCTTGAGTGGTGTAGTGGGCTAGGTCATGTGAGGAGAATGTCATCTGCTGTGCCAAGTTTGCAGGCTGGCGCCGATAGCACAGAAACAATGCCCCAAACATTTCCACCAGAACACTACACACACACACACACACACACACACACACACACACACACACACACACACACACACACACACACACACACACACACACACACACACACACACACACACACACACACACACACACACACACTTCCACCAGCTGATGTTGTCCTCTAATCAGACTCTAACATAGGAGCATGAGGTGTGTTGGTGGCAATCTGTGTGTCTACTGTTTTGGCCTTATGATATGAAGCTAAGTGGAGGCCAGTTAAATATGGAGGCCAGTTAAATATAGAGGCCAGTTAAATATGGAGGCCAGTTAAATATGGAGGCCAGTTAAATATGGAGGCCAGTTAAATATGGAGGCCAGTTAAATATGGAGGCCAGTTATATATGGAGGCCAGTTAAATATGGAGGCCAGTTAAATATAGAGGCCAGTTAAATATGGAGGCCAGTTAAATATAGAGGACAGTTAAATATGGAGGCCAGTTAAATATAGAGGCCAGTTAAATATAGAGGCCAGTTATATAGAGACCAGTTAAATATGGAGGCCAGTTATACAGAGGCCAGCTATATGGAGACCAGCTATATAGAGACCAGTTATATAGAGACCAGTTATATAGAGACCAGTTATATAGAGGCCAGCTATATAGAGGCCAGTTATATAGAGGCCAGCTATATGGAGACCAGAATTAACACCTAAGGCCCAATTCCACGAAAGCAGAAGGGTGGTCAATTGTTGGGATAAAGCATAATTTTATTGTATGAAATTACCTGACAATCTCTAAAGTAAGATTGGTTAAATTACCTGACAATCCCTAAAGTAAGATTGGTTAAATTACCTGACAATCCCTAAAGTAAACTTGGTAAAATTACCTGACAATCCCTAAAGTAAGATTGGTTAAATTCTCTCTTAATGTGGTGTTGTGTTGTCTCTCTTGTTGTGATGTGTGTTTTGTCCTATATTTATATTAAATGTTTTTTTTAATCCCAGCCCCCGCAGGAGGCCTTTTGCCTTTTAGTAGGCCGTCATTGTAAATAAGAATTTGTTCTTAACTCACTTGCCTAGTTAAATAAAAAAAATAAAAAAATAACCTGACAATCCCCAAAGAAAGCTTGATTAAAAAGGAAAAAAGAAGCCAACGACTATGATGGAACCTCTGAGCCATGCTTCAACTTCTGACCATTTTCAGTCCCATTCCTTGAATTCCATTCCACAGTATTGGTTTTGATTCATCTAAAGCCTCCCGCTCCCTGTTCTTCAAAGCCGGCAATACCCTCCCCAGTGTGTGTGACTGTCCTCAATATGTGTGTGTGTGTGTGTGTGTGTGTGTGTGTGTGTGTGTGTGTGTGTGTGTGTGTGTGTGTGTGTGTGTGTGTGTGTGTGTGTGTGTGTGTGTGTGTGTGTGTGTGTGTGTGTGTGTGTGTGTGTGTGTGTGTGTGTGTGTGCGCGTGTGTAGGTCCCTGCTCATTGTTATCACGCAGAAAGAGGCTGTTTAGAATTCACCTGTTTAGAATTCACCTGTTTAGAATTCACCTGTTTAGAATTCACCTGTTTAGAATTCACCTGTTCAGAATTCACCTGTTTAGAATTCACCTGTTCAGAATTCACCTGTTCAGAATTCACCTGTTCAGAATTCACCTGTTTAGAATTCACCTGTTTAGAATTCACCTGTTCAGAATTCACCTGTTCAGAATTCACCTGTTCAGAATTCACCTGTTTAGAATTCACCTGTTCAGAATTCACCTGTTCAGAATTCACCTGTTTAGAATTCACCTGTTTAGAATTCACCTGTTTAGAATTCACCTGTTTAGAATTCACCTGTTCAGAATTCACCTGTTTAGAATTCACCTGTTCAGAATTCACCTGTTCAGAATTCACCTGTTTAGAATTCACCTGTTCAGAATTCACCTGTTTAGAATTCACCTGTTTAGAATTCACCTGTTTAGAATTCACCTGTTTAGAATTCACCTGTTTAGAATTCACCTGTTTAGAATTCACCTGTTTAGAATTCACCTGTTCAGAATTCACCTGTTTAGAATTCACCTGTTTAGAATTCACCTGTTCAGAATTCACCTGTTTAGAATTCACCTGTTCAGAATTCACCTGTTCAGAATTCACCTGTTCAGAATTCACCTGTTTAGAATTCACCTGTTTAGAATTCACCTGTTCAGAATTCACCTGTTCAGAAATCGTATGTAATTCTACTTCAAAGCTTCTGATCCGACTGCTTCACATTGATCTGAGCCCACTCCCTGGTACCGAGATGAGAGATTAACAGGGAGGAAGGGAGGAAGAAGGACAGAGGGGGGGAAAGGTAGAGAGATGGGTTGTGAGATGAGAGAGAGCAAAAGTGAGGGAGAGGGTAGTTAGAGAGAGAGATGGGTAGAGAGGGAGGGAGAGGGTAGTTAGAGAGAGAGATGGGTAGAGAGTGAGTGATAGAGAAAGAGCGAGAGAGATGGACAGAGAGAGAGAGGAGGAGAGGAATAATGGTGGGATGAACATGGGAAATCAGAATTTAAGAGATTTGCTGTTCTTTAATGGGAGCAAATGGTTAGAGAGAGAGAGAGATTCCTGCAAACAATGGAGCAGAGAGTGTTAGCCTACAAACAACGGAGCAGAGCGAGAGTTAGCCTGCAAACAACGGAGCAGAGAGAGAGTTAGAGAGTAAGCCTGCAAACAATGGAGCAGAGAGTGTTAGCCTACAAACAACGGAGCAGAGCGAGAGTTAGCCTGCAAACAACGGAGCAGAGAGAGAGTTAGAGAGTAAGCCTGCAAACAATGGAGCAGAGAGTGTTAGCCTACAAACAACGGAGCAGAGCGAGAGTTAGCCTACAAACAACGGAGCAGAGAGAGATAGAGAGAGTTAGCCTGCAAACAATGGAGCAGAGAGAGAGTTAGCCTGCAAACAACGGAGCAGAGAGAGATAGAGAGAGTTAGCCTGCAAACAATGGAGCAGAGAGTGTTAGCCTGCAAACAACGGAGCAGAGAGAGATAGAGAGAGTTAGCCTACAAACAACGGAGCAGAGAGAGAGTTAGCCTGCAAACAATGGAGCAGAGAGAGATAGAGAGAGTTAGCCTGCAAACAATGGAGCAGAGAGAGAGTTAGCCTACAAACAACGTACCAGAGAGAGAGTTAGCCTACAAACAACGGAGCAGAGAGAGAGTTAGCCTGCAAACAACGGAGCAGAGAGAGATAGAGAGAGTTAGCCTGCAAACAATGGAGCAGAGAGAGAGTTAGCCTGCAATCAATGGAGGAGCAAGATTTAGATTTAGCCTGCAATCAATGGAGTACCAAGAGAGAGAGTTAGAGAGAGTCGGGAGTTAGCTGAGATGTGAGCATGTAGGAATTATTAATGAAGTTCTCAGACAGACGATACACCAATAAGGGATTTACAGTCTAAACTCTACACCAGTGCTCTCCAACCCTGTTCCAGGAAAGCTACCCACCTATACTATAGGTCTTAAATCCAACCCTGTTCCAGGAGAGCTACCCACCTATACTATAGGTCTTAAATCCAACCCTGTTCCAGGAGAGCTACCCACCTGTACTGTAGGTCTTAAATCCAACCCTGTTCCAGGAAAGCTACCCACCTATAGGTCTTAAATCCAACCCTGTTCCAGGAGAGCTACCCACCTGTACTATAGGTCTTAAATCCAACCCTGTTCCAGGAAAGCTACCCACCTGTACTATAGGTCTTAAATCCAACCCTGTTCCAGGAGAGCTACCCACCTGTACTGTAGGTCTTAAATCCAACCCTGTTCCAGGAGAGCTACACACCTGTACTGTAGGTCTTAAATCCAACCCTGTTCCAGGAAAGCTACCCACCTGTACTATAGGTCTTAAATCCAACCCTGTTCCAGGAGAGCTACACACCTGTACTGTAGGTCTTAAATCCAACCCTGTTCCAGGAGAGCTACCCACCTGTACTGTAGGTCTTAAATCCAACCCTGTTCCAGGAGAGATACCCACCTGTACTATAGGTCTTAAATCCAACCCTGTTCCAGGAGAGCTACGCACCTGTACTGTAGGTCTTAAATCCAACCCTGTTCCAGGAGAGCTACCCACCTGTACTGTAGGTCTTAAATCCAACCCTGTTCCAGGAAAGCTACCCACCTGTACTGTAGGTCTTAAATCCAACCCTGTTCCAGGAGAGCTACACACCTGTACTATAGGTCTTAAATCCAACCCTGTTCCAGGAGAGCTACCCACCTGTACTATAGGTCTTAAATCCAACCCTGTTCCTGGAGAGCTACACACCTGTACTGTAGGTCTTGAATCCAACCATGTTCCAGGAAAGCTACCCACCTGTACTGTAGGTCTTAAATCCAACCCTGTTCCAGGAGAGCTACCCACCTGTACTGTAGGTCTTAAATCCAACCCTGTTCCAGGAGAGCTACATACCTGTACTGTAGGTCTTAAATCCAACCCTGTTCCAGGAGAGCTACATACCTGTACTGTAGGTCTTAAATCCAACCCTGTTCCAGGAGAGATACCCACCTGTACTGTAGGTCTTAAATCCAACCCTGTTCCAGGAAAGCTACCCACCTGTACTGTAGGTCTTAACTCCAACCCTGTTCCAGGAGAGCTACCCACCTGTACTGTAGGTCTTAAATCCAACCCTGTTCCAGGAAAGCTACCCACCTGTACTGTAGGTCTTAAATCCAACCCTGTTCCAGGAGAGCTACACACCTGTACTATAGGTCTTAAATCCAACCCTGTTCCAGGAGAGCTACCCACCTGTACTGTAGGTCTTAAATTCAACCATGTTCCAGGAGAGCTACACACCTGTACTGTAGGTCTTAAATCCAACCCTGTTCCAGGAGAGCTACCCACCTGTAGGTTTAAAATTCAACCCTGTTCCAGGAAAGCTACCCACCTGTAGGTTTAAAATTCAACCATGTTCCAGGAAAGCTACCGTCCTGTAGGTTTAAAATTCAACCCTGTTCCAGGAAAGCGACCCACCTGTAGGTTTAAAATTCCATCCTGTTCCAGGAAAGCTACCCACATGTAGGTTTTCAATCCAACCCCAGTGATAACTAACCGGCTTCATCTTATCAACCAGCACATTATTAGAGTCAGGTGGCTAGATTAGGGTTGGAGCGAAAACCTACAAAACGGTATCTCTCCAGAAACAGGGTTGGAGTTAAAACCTACAGGAGGGGTATCTCTCCAGGAACACGGCTGGAGTTAAAACCTACAGGAGGGTATCTCCAGGAACAGGGCTGGAGTTAAAACCTACAGGAGGGTAGCTCTCCAGGAACAGGGTTGGAGTTAAAACCTACAGGAGGGTAGCTCCCCAGGAACAGGGCTGGAGTTAAAACCTACAGGAGGGTAGCTCTCCAGGAACAGGGTTGGAGTTAAAACCTACAGGAGGGTTATCTCCAGGAACAGGGTTGGAGTTAAAACCTACAGGAGGGTTTCTCTCCAGGAACAGTGTTGGAGTTAAAACCTACAGGAGGGTTTCTCTCCAGGAACAGGGTTGGAGTTAAAACCTACAGGAGGGTTTCTCTCCAGGAACAGGGTTGGAGTTAAAACCTACAGGAGGGTATCTCTCCAGGAACAGGGTTGGAGATAAAACCTACATGAGGGTATCTCTCCAGTAACAGGGTGGGAGTTAAAACCTACAGGAGGGTTTCTCTCCAGGAACAGGGTTGGAGAGCCCTAAGGGGTATCCTACGAAACAAGCTAGATCTACTCAGGGTTTTCTAATGCTAACCAGCTTCAGTTAGCTTCATATTCCAGTTCAGGCTTCATCCGTACTACAAAGGGGGATACTGCTCGTCCGCCTGCCACTAACTTTAGCAGGCTTGTAACTGTGCGTGCATGTCGCACAAGGCTAGTCGAAACGCAGACTTCTTCATTGTGAAAATGCTGCAATATCAATCCTTGGGTGAGTCAGTACTCAGTACCACATTTTGATGTGTGTCGAAATCAAAATGAAAGGAATGTTATCTTGCAAATTCAACAGGCTGTGGTGTGAAATAGTCTTTTAGAAGAGGCATCTTTATTTTATTACTCATCTTTAATGCTGTCTGTGGTGTTCTTGGTGTAATCGGTGTGCTTATCAATGCACAAGTACCACAAGTGTTACATTGTGTGAAGTTGAAATGCATTGTCATTACTAAATGTGTAATGTGATATATTTTAACACGAAAAAACATTGATTAATAAAATATTGAATCAGTCGTCTGCCTCAAATGAAGGGGATGATGACGCAATCTTTGCAAGAGAGAGGGAATCTGATTTCAATGGTCCTCAACTCACAGCTCAGTAATTTCATTCAGGGTAAGTGGAGTTAGGTGTGAGCAGGTTCGTTCTGAAGGATTCGTTGCCATAGAAATGTACCTGGCTAAAAGGTGAGACACTTTTGCATGATCGGTTATCCAGAGTTGAACTCAGAGATGACAAAAGTTACCTCGATAACACCTCAAACCTGCTTTGTAGGATAGCCCTCTGCTCGTCAGTCTAAGAGCTGAGCCTGAACCCCACTCCTATAATTGTATTTGGATAAAAAGGTCATATTCCTTTGCCTCAGTTATATTTTGCTATCATAATGACTGATTAGGAATAATGATTTGCAGTGCTCCGGCTATTTGTCATGCAATTAGAACTGTGCAGGATCTGCCCAAATTCTGCTAAAGTCTATAAAAGATTTAGTAATTTAGATAAATAGTTAATAAGACTCCATTTGTATTAATTTGCAATATAGGCAGCTTCACCATCTGGCAGTCCGACGGACGAATCTGGGTCGTCGGGACACCTGCTCATTGAACATCTCATTCCATAATCATGGGCAGTAATATGGAATTGGTCTCTCCTTTGCTGCTACAGTATAACAGCCTCCACTCTTCTGGGAAGGCTTTCCACTAGATGTTGGAACATTGTTGTGGGGACTTGCTTCCATTCAGCCACAAGAGCATTAGTGAGGTCAGGCACTCATGTTGGGCGATTAGGCCTGGCTCACAGTCGGCGTTCTAATTCATCCCAAAGGTGTTCAATGGGTTTGAGGTCAGGGCTCTGTGCAAGCCATTCAAGTTCTTCCACACCGATCTCGACAAACCATTTCTGTATGGACCTCGCCTTGTGCACGGGGGCATTTTCATGCTGAAACAGGAAAGGGTCTTCCCCAAACTGTTGCCACAAAGTTGGAAGTACAGGATCGTTTAGAATTTTACAGAGTAACATTGAGAGTTTCCTTCACTGGAACTAAGGGGCCCGAACCATGAAAAACAGCCTCACACCATTATTCCTCCTCCACCAAACTTTACAGTTGGCACTCTGCATTGGGGAAGGTAGCATTCTCCTGGCATCTTCCAAACTTAAATTTGTCCACAGGACTGCCAGATGGTGAAGCGTGATTCATCACTCCAGAGAATGCGTTTCCACTGATCCAAGCCGCTTCACCATTCTTGGGAAGCGGAATGACTGTGGCTTCCCTCCAGGCCTAAGGACAAACAACTTCCAATAGACTTAGATTAAAGATGCATTATGACAGACAGGAGTGGCCATAGAGTCAGCTACCATCCTCAGTAGCTTTCCATCTATGTTGTCAATGCCAGGAGGTTTGTCTTTATTGATCATAGCAATTCTTTGTACACTTCTCCCACACTAACTTTACAAAATTCAAACCTACAAAGCTTTTCTTTCATTATTTGTTTTTGTTTATGCATGAATATGATGGCTCACTGTTAGTTGTTGGCATTTCCTGCCTAACTTGGCCTACTTTGCCAATAAAGTTATAATTAAAACAATTTGTAACATCAAATGGTTTTGGGATAAATAAGCCGTCTGATTCGATAAAAGATGTTGAATTTGTATTTCTGCCCATACTTTCATTTAAAGTACTCCAAAGTTTTTTTCCATCATTCTTTATATCATTGATCTTGGCTTTTTGTTGGTTGAGTTAAGTCACATAGTTTCTCAATTTGCATTAAGTCAGCCAGTCAGATGTGCAGCCAGACTTATTAGCCACTCCTTGTGACCCATCTCTTTCAACCATTTTTCAATTCCTCATCAATCCATGGAGCCTTAACAGTTCTAACAGGTGCATGTTTATCAATAATTGGAAGAAGCAATTTCATAAATGCATCAAGTGCTGCATCTGGATGCTCCTAACATCAGAACAACAAATATTTTTTTACATCATCCACATAAGAGTCACAGCAAAATCAAAAAAATAGTCATGTACAGTGAGTTTAGAGTTAAAAAAAGTAGCTTTCTTACCTTAACTAATGGCTGTCTCTAGTCAGTGAGCCGGGAGCAAACCAGAGCAGAGACTCGTTGCTAGGCAACTCACAGACGCAGGCTGAAGTGAGCAGTCGGAGAGAGGGGAGGAGCACGAAGCAGCCAACAAACACAGCTAAGCTAGCAACGTTTCACAGCATTTCTCTCCTGTTTTACTGGTTTGTGTACAGTATCAACTTTATTTTGTTGTCCAGAAGCCAAAGGCACAGTCATAACCCATCATGGGTGTTGCATGTATACGCTTTCCCTCTTTCTAAGTTTCTAATTGGGATGTTGATCTCTGTCAGTGTCACATCACACCGCTCGCATCAGGTGTCTTTTAGAACACATTGCAATTTGGCAGATGTTTGAAAAACATGTATTTCATTCTCTGCTTCATTACAGTAGTTGCTCAGTAATAAGAGAGAATAGGCTTGCTATGTAACGGCTGTCGTAATCCTCCTCCTCGGACGAGAAGGATCAGACCAATATGCAGAGTGGAAAGTGGTCATCTTTTAATGAACAATAACTGAACACTTTAACATACAAAACAACAAACGTGACAAAACCGAAAACAGTCCCGTGTGGTAACGAACACTGACACGAGATACAAAACAAATAAACGACGTGAACGTACGAGACAGTACCGTGTGGGGCACAGACACAGCAACAATCACCCACAAACAAACAGTGAGAACAGCCTACCTTAATATGGTTCTCAATCAGAGGAAACGTCAAACACCTGCCTCTAATTGAGAACCATATCAGGCAACACATTAAACCCAACATAGAAACACAATACATAGAATGCCCACCCCAACTCACGCCCTGACCAACTAAACACATACAAAAACAAGGAAAACAGGTCAGGAACGTGACAGAACCCCCCCCCCCCCCCCTCAAGGTGCGAACTCCGGGCGCACCACCTAAAGTCTAGGGGAGGGTCTGGGTGGGCATCTGTCCACGGTGGCGGCTCCGGCTCCGGACGTGGTCCCCACCCCACCATAGTCAAACCCCGCTTCCGTAGCCTCCTCCAAATGGCCACCCTCCAAATTAACCCCACTGGATTAAGGGGCAGCACCGGGCTGAGGGGCAGCTCCGGACTGAGGGGCTGCTCATGGCTGGCGGAAGGCTCTGGCTGCTCATGGCTGGCGGAAGGCTCTGGCTGCTCATGGCTGGCGGAAGGCTCTGACTGCTCATGGCTGGCGGAAGGCTCTGGCTGCTCATGGCTGGCGGAAGGCTCTGGCTGCTCATGGCTGGCGGAAGGCTCTGGCTGCTCATGGCTGGCGGAAGGCTCTGGCTATTCATGGCTGGCGGACTCTGGCAGCTCCTGGCTGGACGGCTCTGGCAGCTCCTGGCTGGACGGCTCTGGCAGGTCCTGGCTGGACGGCTCTGGCTGGTCCTGGCTGGACGGCTCTGGCTGGTCCTGGCTGGACGGCTCTGGCTGGTCCTGGCTGGACGGCTCTGGCTGGTCCTGGCTGGACGACTCTGGCTGGTCCTGGCTGGACGGCTCTGGCTGGACGGCTCTGGCTGGTCCTGGCTGGACGGCTCTGAAGGCTCAGTACAGACGGACAGCGCTGGGCAGGCAGACAGTTCAGACAGCGCTGGGAAGGCAGGCAGTTCAGACAGCGCTGGGAAGGCAGGCAGTTCAGACAGCGCTGGGCAGGCAGACAGTTCAGACGGCGTTGGGCAGACGGGCAGTTCAGGCGCCGCTGGGCAAACGGCAGACTCTGGCCGGCTGAGACGCACTGTAGACCTGGTGCGTGGTGTAGGCACTGGCTGCGCTGGAGAGGTGGAAGGCTCTGACAGCGCTGGACAGGTGGGAGCAGCTGGAGAGAGAACCCGGAGAGACAGCCTGGTGCGGGGGGTTGCCACCGGTGGACTGGTACGTGGAGGTGGCACCGGGTATACCGGACCGTGAAGGAGGACACGCGCTCTTGAGCACCGAGCCTGCCCAACCTTACCAGGTTGAATGGTCTCCGTAGCCCTGCCAGTGCGGCGAGGTGGAATAGCCCGCACTGGGCTATGCTGGCGAACCGGGGACACCATTCGTAAGGCTGGTGCCATGTATGCCGGCCCGAGGAGAGGCACTGGAGGCCAGATGCGTTGGGCCGGCTTCATGACATCCGGCTCGATGCCCAACCTAGCCCTACCAGTGCGGCGAGGTGGAATAGCCCGCACTGGACTAAGCACGCGTACTGGGGACACCGTGCGCTCCACCGCATAACACGGTGTCTGACCAGTACGACGCCCTCTCACTCCACGGTAAGCACGGGGAGTTAGCTCAGGTATCCTACCCGGCTTTGCCACACTCCACGTGTGCCCCCTCCCAAGAAATTTTTGGGTCTGACTCTCAGGCTCCCAACCGCGTCGCCGCGCTGCCTCCTCATACCAGCGCCTCTCTGCTTTCGCTGCCTCCAACTCCGCCTTGGGACGGCGATATTCCCCTGGCTGAGCCCAGGGTCCTTTGATGGTGGGTGTTTCTGTAACGGCTGTCGTAATCCTCCTCCTCGGACGAGGAGGAGAGGCGAGAAGGATCAGACCAATATGCAGAGTGGAAAGTGGTCATCTTTTAATGAACAATAACTGAACACTTTAACATACAAAACAACAAACGTGACAAAACCGAAAACAGTCCCGTGTGGTAACGAACACTGACACGAGATACAAAACAAATAAACGACGTGAACGAACGAGACAGTACCGTGTGGGGCACAGACACAGCAACAATCACCCACAAACAAACAGTGAGAACAGCCTACCTTAATATGGTTCTCAATCAGAGGAAACGTCAAACACCTGCCTCTAATTGAGAACCATATCAGGCAACACATTAAACCCAACATAGAAACACAATACATAGAATGTCCACCCCAACTCACGCCCTGACCAACTAAACACATACAAAAACAAGGAAAACAGGTCAGGAACGTGACATGCTTTTTTTTTTTTTTTTACCTTTATTTAACTAAGCAAGTCAGTTAAGAACAAATTCTTATTTTCAATGACAGCCTAGGAACAGTGCGTTAACTGTCTTGTTCAGGGGCAGAACAACAGATTTTGACCTTGTCAGCTCAGGGATTCGATCTTGAAACCTTTCAGTTACAAGTTCAAAACCACAAGGCTACCTGCCACCCCAATGTCACATGTTTTTCAAGCTCTAAGGGGCAGTATTCAGAAGTTTGGATGAATGAGGTGCCCAAAGTAAACTGCCTGTTACTCAGGCCCAGAAGCTAGGATATGCATATAATTGGTAGTAATGGATAGAAAACAGTTCTGAGTTTAACAGAACTGATATGGCAGGCAAAAATCTGAGGGCAATCCATCCAGATTTTTTTTCCCCAGCTCACCCTTGATTACTATGGCTGTCAATGGGAATATAAAAGGAAGACCTCCCAGATTGCAGTTCCTAGGGCTTCCACTAGATGTCAACAGTCTTTAGAAAGAGTTTCAGGCTTGTTTTTTGAAAAATTTGCTAGTTTGTAGTTTTAGTAAGTGGCTCCCATTTTGGCTGTAGTGTTTGTTGCACGTTCCGGTGAGTGCGCGTACTTTGTTATTTATCTCCGGTAATGGTCTCCGGTATTCTCTGTCTCAAATGTTATTGTTTATTTACATATTAGGGTACCTGAAGATTGATTAGGAATGTTCTTTGATATGTTTGGAAGAAGTTTATTGGTAATTTACGGGATTCATTTGTATGCATTTTGAACGAGGGAAACCAGGGGATTACTGAGTCTAGCGCGCCAATGAAACAGACTTTTTTGGGATATAAAGAAGGACTTTATCGAACAAAAGGACCATTTGTTATGTAGCTGGGACCCTTGTGATTGCAACCAGATGAAGATCTTCAAAGGTAAGAGATTTATTTTATCGCTATTTCTGACTTTCGTGACGCCTCTGCTTGGTTGGAAAATGTATGTAATGCTTTAGTGTGCGGGGCGCTGTCCTCAGATAATCGCATGGTGTGCTTTCACCTTAAAGCCTTTTTGAAATCTGACAACGCGGCTGGATTAACAAGAAGTTAAGCGTTTAAATGATCTATGACACTTGTATTTTCATGAATGCTTAATATTACGATTTCTGTCATTTGAATTTCGCGCTCTGCAATTTCACTGGATGTTGTCGAGGTCAGACGCTAGCGTCCCAATGATCCGTAAGAAGTTTTTAATGAAAAGATGTCCATTCCTCCATGCATATTTTTTCTTGGTTAAGGTAATTTTACTGTTTGAAACTAATTTAACTGTTTGTTAACCGTTTAATGGGGGTTATTTAGTCTGCAACATCATACTTTCAAAATCTTAGCGAGCAGTCTTCATCATGAATCAAGTCGACAATCTACTGGCAAATCATTTTTAATCCTTATCATTAGAAGATAAATAATGAAAAGAAATGATAGATTAAAAGCATCATTGCTCATCGGCCATTGGACAAAGACATTACAAAACAAGTTGGAAATCGCAATTTCAGCAATGAGTGGTTTGGAAGGTATCAGTGGCTAACTGCAAGCGTTGCCAAGCAATCACTAGCCTGCTATTCAGTGGAGTGGCTTTGTGGTTCCATGTATGGGATTAAAAGGTATCTTTTTCCAAGTTTAAAATTATAAACATTCAACATTGGCCATGCTGTTAATCCAGCAGGATTTCTGCCACGCTCAAAACGACTGTTAACTCAGAACTGTGAAAACTGACTTCAGTGAGTGCAAGACAACTGGGAACTCGGGGGAAAATTAGCTCAGACTGGGAAAATACATTTTGAACGGTCATCCAACTTGGAATTGTAAGTCGGGAACTCGGGCCACTTTCTAGAGCTCCGACCTGAAGATCACTGACGTCATCATGATTCTAACTTGTTATTTTTAAAGTTCCCAGTTGTCTTGAAAGCTCCATAAATCCAGAGAATGCCAGACTTTAATGACAAAGTTTGATGACAAAATTTGCCCACGAAGGACTGCTGCGCCACCTTCCTGTTCAAGTGAACACAGCACAACAAGGTGAGTCCAGGAATGTCTTGTATGTTGCTGCATAAATGATGTAATATGCCAGGGAGATGTGTATACTGTAGCTAAAAAAGTAATACTAAGTGTATGTTGTGTAGTAAGCTGTTAGTAGTCCATGTGCCTCACCCTAATAATTTGGTCTATTTTCCCCTCTTCATTTTGCCTACTGTTCTGACTTGGTGGTGCGCATGTAGCCTATAACCTGTTTAAGAGAAATGTCATCATCGAATATTGTAATAGCTGTCATTGTCTGCTTATATGCCCCCTTTATTTATCCTATGGTTCTGACTTGGTGTACAGGGAGAACACTGTAAGAACGGCCCATGTTCTGAATTCTGTCCATGTACATTTCAAAAGTGCTGAACAAATAGTTATGTTGACTACGTCCGTCCTAGCTTGCTCATTAATGTCTTAATTGAAATTACGGATTGCCTTATGCCGTAGTTTGTACATCTCAATTGTTAGTAGAAACCACATTTGTTTAATCAAGTCAGCCATATCAGCTATGTTAAAAGACAGTAAATGAGACTGAATGAACTGTTTCGCTGCCAGGCAAGGCTCCGCTGATAGCCAGGTGTAGCAGTGGTACGGTGTTGGGACTGCTGTTGGGACAGCTTTGTGTTGGCCATGAATGTTACCTAACAGCTACCACTTGTTTAGTGTTGTGCTGTGTAGTGGCTTTGCTGGCATGCATGAAAACAAATGGGGGGGGGGGGGGGGTTACCCCACCAAGATTTACATGCTAAAATCGCCACTGATAATATCCAAATGTCCGTATAAATTAACATTTTATCTCTCTCTCGTTTCATCTCATCCCCGCCTCTATCTTTCTTTCTTTCTTTCTCCCCCTTCTCCATCTGTCCTGTAGCCAGAGTCTTTCATTTTGAGTGTCTGGTCTAATCAGTCACACCCCTCCACTCCCCTCCACCTGAATCCATCTCTACTCCTCTCTTATGTAATCCTTCTATCACAGACAGAGAGAGAGAGGTGGGGGAGAGAGAGAGAGAGAGTGGGTAATTTATCTGTCCTGTTGTAGGTCCTGCTCACTCTCTGTCCGGCAGGACCTGTTGACAATAGAAATAATTACATTTTCCTCCATTTATACTTCTATAGCTTTGAATTACTTTCCATTCCACAGGCAAGTGTTGTTTGTCTCTCCAGACTAGAACATTGTTGTTTATCGGTCACTGTCAGTCAAACATTTGAGAGGACAGAAAACGAACACAATGCTAGCTTGGCACAACAATCATCTACCAATGTTCTGGTATTTATTAGATCAAATTCTATTCCGTAACTACGTTCTGTGTCCATGGTAACATCTCCATGGAATACTGAACCAGACAGAATGTTTCAACGTGAGGATGTTTAAACAGTCCTGCTTGTTACATCTCTCAACTCTCTGACACAACTCCTGAGGTTCATTGACATGCGTAAAGCAGAGAAACACAGGTGTCAACTGTATATCCTTGGTTCCTGTTGGCTTTTGTGCTTTTTTGAATGTGAACTAATGTGGACTAATGCCCCGATTCTACTCAATGCATCGTCAACAAGCACTGATTAAGATTTGATCAAAAGCATGCCTCTCCTTAATGTCAATATGCCTTGTCCATTGCTGTTCTGGTTAGTGTTTATTGGCTTATTTCACTGTAGAGCCTCTAGCCCTGCTCATTATACCTTATCCAACCTTTCAGTTCCACCACCCACATATGCGATGACATCACCTGGTTTCAATAATGTTTCTAGAGACAATATCTCTCTCATCATCACTCAATACCTAGGTTTACCTCCACTGTATTCACATCCTACCATACCTTTGTCTGTACATTATACCTTGAAGCTATTTTATCGCCCCCAGAAACCTCCTTTTACTCTCAGTTCCGGACGTTCTAAAAGACCAATTCTCATAGCTTTTAGCCGTACCCTTATCCTACTTCTCCTCTGTTCCTCTGGCGATGTAGAGGTGAATCCAGGCCCTGCAGTGCCTAGCTCCACTCCTATTTCCCAGGCGCTCTCATTTGATGACTTCTGTAACCGTAATAGCCTTGGTTTCCAACATCACTATTCTGGACGGTTCTGACTTAGAATATGTGGACAACTACAAATACCTAGGTGTCTGGTTAGACTGTAAACTCTCCTTCCAGACTCACATCAAACAGCTCCAATCCAAAGTTAAATCTAGAATTGGCTTCCTATTTCGCAACAAAGCATCCTTCACTCATGCTACCAAACATACCCTTGGAAAACTGACCATCCTACCGATGCTCGACTTCGGCAATGTCATTTACAAAATAGCCTCCGATACCCTACTCAATAAATTGGATGCAGTCTGTCACAGTGCCATCCGTTTTGTCACCAAAGCCCCATATACTACCCACCACTGCGACCTGTACGCTCTCGTTGGCTGGCCCTCGCTTCATACTTGTCGCCAAACCCACTGGCTCCAGGTCATCTACAAGACCCTGCTAGGTAAAGTCCCCCCTTATCTCAGCTCGCTGGTCACCATAGCAGCACCCACCTGTAGCGCACGCTCCAGCAGGTATATCTCTCTGGTCACCCCAAAAACCAATTCTTCCTTTGGCCGCCTCTCCTTCCAGTTCTCTGCTGCCAATGGCTGGAACGAACTACAAAAATCTCTGAAACTGGAAACACTTATCTCCCTCCCTAGCTTTAAGCACCAGCTGTCAGAGCAGCTCACAGATTACTGCACCTGTACATAGCCCATCTATAATTTAGCCCAAACAGCTACCTCTTTCCCTACTGTATGTATTTATTTATTTATTTTGCTCCTTTGCACGCCATTATTTCTGTCTCTACTCTGCACATTCTTCCACTGCAAATCTACCATTCCAGTGTTTTACTTGCTATATTGTATTTACTTCGCCACCATGGCCTTTTTTTTGCCTTTACCTCCCTTATCTCACCTCATTTGCTCACATTGTATATAGACACCTGCATTTAGGAGCTGCCTTACTCAAAAAAGCAAAAAAAATTTTTATGTGGCTTCATTAACTCATTGATTTTCATCGCTTGCAAACTGATAAGTGACACGTATTAATGCCAAAATAACATGCAAAACAGACAACAACAACATAATATAAAGCACCAGTCAAAATTTTGTACACCTACTCATTCCAGGGTTTTTCTTTATTTTTCTACATTGTAGAATAATAGGGAAGACATATATAATGAAATAACACTTATGGAATCATGTAGTAACCAAAAAAAGTGTTATTCTTCAAAATAGCCACCCTTTGCCTTGATGACAGCTTTGCACAATTTTGGCATTCTCTCAACCAGAACTGTATCATTTTTAGCTAAACGTGGGGCTCAAAACACCTGTGCTGAATGATAGGTCGCCACTGGTTATTATCTAGTGTAAAATACTATGAAACATTTTACTGCAGCATACTGTAAATGATGGTGCATTGTGGGAAAATATTGTAAGTGAGGAAATAATTGCTGTATTTCAAAGGGCACAGATATTCCACCCCACAGAAAACAGTACCATATTGTATCTTTGGAGCGCAAAAAACATTTGACCACTAATTGGTTTGTTTGTGGCTCATTAACATATTATGAGGTGTGTCTTGTAAGAGGCTATATTTGTTACACCCATGGGTAAGAATGCAGTACCAATTTAATGGGTATGTGGTTATAGTTCCTTGGTCAGTTTTAAAAGTATAGGAGACAGATTGTAGTGGCATTTAGTCATAAACTTTCACTTCTTTAGTGTTTCGCCCTGTCCTTTTGTTCAGTTATGTCGTGATGGGGAAACAAGGTTCATTATTGTTCATTATTATTGTTCATTGTTCGAAGCTTTGATTAACACAGAGTACACTAGCGGCATTTATTATAGATGACGTGCTACACCTCGTAGCACGTGCGGAGCGTAGCCTTTTTGTCTTCTACCAAACCAATCAGCTGGTTGTTCGACGGAACGAAGCCTCGGACGTCATTGATCACGTGCTTCTTATAAAGTGATAAGAACTGTCCTGGGTTCTTCTGTCACGGACGTTGTAAGGAGGAGACCAAGGTGCAGCGTTGTATGCTACATTCTTCTTTATTTTAACGAATGAACAACTAACAAAATAACAAAACGAACCATGAAGCTATATGGATAGTGCAGACAGACAACTAAACATAGAACAAAAACCCACGAACATCAAAGGGAAATGGCTACCTAATTATGATCCACAATCAGAGACAACGATAAACAGCTGCCTCTAATTGGGAACCATATCAGGCCACCATAGACATACAAATAACCTAGACCTACAAAAACCCTAGACATACAAAAAAAACTAGACAATACAAAACTAACGTACCCACCCTAGTCACACACAGACCTAACCAAAATATAAAGAAAACAGATATCTCAGGTCAGGGCGTGACAATGTCAATATAGTATATTGAGCTGAATGGAATCGAGAGAGAGAGGACAAGGCTCTCAATTCTTAATGACAGGCAAACATGTACATTCTGTTTCATTTTTATCTCTGATGTGCCTCTTTAAAATATCATCCAATATAACAGTATTCCTCCCTTAAGGATAATGTTCTGGTATTTTATCCTGTGCCTACCGGCCCACACAGAGTATGCAGGCTTTTGTTCCAGCCCAGAACCAACAAACCCGATACAGCCTCCACACCTAAGCACTAGGCTTGAACAAAAGCCTACAGTGCACACCCTGTCCCTGTGGGAATACTGTCTTATAAAAATGTGTTTCAGGGCAGGACCAGCTGTAACAGTCACATACAGCGCATTCTGAAAGTATTCACACCCCTTGACCACATTTTGTTACGTTACAGGCTTATTCTATAATGGATTACACACAATACCCCAAAATGACAAAGCAAAAATGTGTTACAGCCTTGAGTCTTCTTTGGTATGGCGCTACAAGCTTGGCACACCTGTATTTGGGGAGTTTCTCCCATTTATTTGCTGCAGATCTTGTCAAGCTCTGTCAGATTAGATGGGAAGCATTGCTGCACAGCTATTTTCAGGTCTGTCCAGAGATGTTTGATCGGGTTCAGGTCTGGGCTCTGGCTGGGCTACTCAAGGACATTCTGAGACTTGTCCCGAAGCCAATCCTGCGTTGTCTTGGCTGTGTGCTTAGGGTCGTGGTCCTGTTGGAAGGTGTACTTTCTCTCCAGTCTGAGGTCCTGAGTGCTCTGGAGAAGGTTTTCATCAAGGATCTCTCTGTACTTCGCTACGTTCATCCTTCTTTCAATCCTGACTAGTCTCCCCGTCCCTGCCACTGAAAAACATCCCTACAGCATGATGTTGCCACCACCATGCTTCACCGTAGGGATTGTGCCAGGTTTTCTCCAGACGTGACAGTTGGCATTCAGGCCAAAGAGTTCAATCTTGGTTTCATCACACCAATGAATCTTGTTTCTCATGGTCTGAGAGTCCTTTAAGTGCCTTTTGGCAAACTCCAAACGGGCTGTAATGTGCCTTTTATTGAGGAGTGGCTTCCGTCTGGCCACTCTACCGTAAAGGCCCGATTGGTGGAGTGCTACAGAGATGGTTGTCCTTCTGGTAGGTTCTCCCATCTCCACAGAGGAACTCTGGAGCCTTGTCAGAGTGACCATTGGGTTCTTGGTCACCTCCCTGACCAAGGCCCTTCTCCCCCGATTGCTCAGCTCTTGGAAGAGTCTTGGTGGTTCCAAACTTCTTCCATTTCAGAATGATGGAGGCCACTGTGTTCTTGGGGACCTTTAATGCTGGTACCCTTCCCCAGATCTGTGCTTCGACACAATCCTGTCTTGGAGCTCTACAGACAATTCCTTTGACCTCATGGCTTGGTTTTTGCACTAAAATACACTGTCAACTGTGGGAGCTTATATAGACAGGTGTGTGCCTTTCCAAATTATGTCCAATCAATTGCATTTACCACAGGTGGACTCCATTGAAGTTGTAGAAACATCTCAAGGATGATCAATGGAAACAGAAGACAGCGATGAGACAAAGGTCCTCAATCTACACACAATACCCCATAATGACAAAGCGTGAGCAGGTTTGTAGACATTTTTGCTAATTTATATAAAAAAATACCTTACTGACATACGTTTTCAGAGTCTTTGCTATGAGACTCGAAATTGAGCTCAGGTGCAACTCCCCAACAGGCTCAGGAGAGGCAAAGGTCGAGTCATGTGTCCTCCGAAACATGACCCGGCAAGCCGCCCTTCTTAACACCCGCCCTGTTAACCCAGAAGCCAGATGAACCAATGTGTAGGAGGAAATTGATGACCAAGTTTAGCCTGCAGGCGCTAGAGCGCAATGAGCCAAGTAACCCCCCCCCCCCCCCCAACCCTAGTTAAATAAAGGTTAAATATTTTATTTAACGGACGACGCTGGGCCAATTGTGTGGTGCCCTATGGGACTCCTGGTCATGGCCAGTTGTGACACAGTCCAGGATCGAACCCAACGCTGTGATGTAACGTAACAAAATGTGGAAAAAGGGAAGGGGTCTGAATACTTTCCCGAATGCCCTGTAGCTACACACAGATACTTCCATCATCATTATATGCCTGTGCTTACTTCACAGCGGGTTTTTGAACTCAATCGACCCAATAAGAGTTGCTAATGATTATTACAGTGAGAACACGTCCAACGTAGAGTACCAAAAACATCAAGATACCAATCAGATGTAGGACAGAATACTAAACACATCTTAAAACACGGTTCACACAAGTTCCTCATGCCGTGGTTAAATTGGAAATAGTCGTTTTGAAAGATCGAAACTATGTATTGTTGTTTTTGAAAGGGTTGTTTTAACTGACATGATTTGGAAAGAGAGAAGGATAGAGAGCGAAGAAGAGAAGGAAAGAGAAGGAAAGAGAGAAGGATAGAGAGCGAAGGAGAGAAGGAAAGAGAAGGAAAGAGAGAAGGATAGAGAGCGAAGGAGAGAAGGAAAGAGAAGGAAAGAGAGAAGGATAGAGAGCGAAGGAGAGAAGGAAAGAGAGAAGGATAGAGAGCGAAGGAGAGAAGGAAAGAGAGAAGGATAGAGAGCGAAGGAGAGAAGGATAGAGAGCGAAGGAGAGAAGGAAAGAGAGAAGGATAGAGAGCGAAGGAGAGAAGGAAAGAGAGAAGGATAAAAACATAATTGATGATAGTTTAAAATTGTTCTACCTGGCTCACTGGCTACATTGAACTAATTTACCCTTCAATAGGTTGATGCCTACATGTTCAAATGAAAAACCTAAAATTCCCATAAATTATATAGATTTCATTAGTTGGAGACATCCATCTAACTTTGACTTGTTAGGAGATGTGGACAAATGGTTTCTATACACTGGTATGTAACCTTAGAGAGGGTCCATATGATTTACTGAGGTAAAGATGAAGCATATATTTCAAACAGAAGCTGGCAGATCAGTAATATATTATTATATGCAACTTGTACCTTTTATTCCATTGAGGAACATGAAATTACCTGCCAAGACATTCCTCAATGTATTGGCAATCCTTTTTGGTTCTGCTGATGGAATTGAGAGATATTTGCCCCAGGGGGGGGGGGACGTTATCATCAAGCAAGCGCTATTTATATTGCCATCTGTAGTGTTTTCAGGGCTGGGTCGTTCCACTAAAAAATTCCTTTTGTGTCCCGTTCATATTTTAAGTAGAAATTGTGCATCAATATTGTATTTTAAAAGCCTGTTATATTGAATGAAGTGCCCTTTTAATATTAATATAGACTATATGGAGAATTCCATAAATATGATTTTCAATATGAATTAAGACCTGCTAAAGTGCCAAAATTCAACATTTTGACATGTCCCTCTGTGACCTCTAGGAAAAATGTGACATGTCCCTCTGTGACCTCTAGGAAAAATGTGACATGTCCCTCTGTGACCTCTAGGAAAAATGTGTGCCAAGTTTTCATCATTGTAAAGCAATATTTATTTTGTTGCTTTGACATTTCTGAAGATTATTATTCATTTAATGTGATTCATTTACAACTGTCCCTCATTTTAAGATCAAACCTGTTAGGTGAACTGCACTCTAGTTTTAATAGGGTGAAACTATTCCCTTTGAAATGTGTTTCTCAACAGAAACACTGAACAGCTAATAAACTAAGTGTAAAAGAGATGGTTCTACGCTGGTGTCTTGTGGTGGAAAACTGAGTGTGTAAACCATAACATGTCAACCCTGTTAGAATTTTTTTTTTTTGTGGGTGTGTGAAGCTTGCATTCAATTGCCCGTCCCTGTTGCACACGGCAAGCTTCCATTCCCCTTGTCACAAGGGGAAGTATGACTGATTTAAGATTAAATTGTCGACCCTGTTGTGGTCAACCCTCCCGGCTAGCCCACAATGTTCTGAGAACCAGATGTTTCGGAGAGCTTGGTGAAAGCGTGGTTATCCTATGGTTATTTTTTTGGCATACGACCTTTCCACAACGATCTGGGAATGGTGCAGGATACACAGCTAGCACATCATTTTCTGATAACCATATGTTTCTTCAGTGGAAATTTCATTACTTCAGCATAACGTCTTCTGCAGGTTTCCTCGTGGTTCTATTTAAAGTAACGTTCTCAGAACATTAAGAACGTTCCATAAAAATCACAAAGAATGTTCTAAGAATGTTATTTAAAAACACGTACATTCTGTTCTCAGCATCAACAAAACTCTCTATCCTCTATCTTGTTAAGTGTGTTCAGGTGTGTTGACCGCGCCCACTAATTGGCTACACCTGATCTTAATGAGTGCTTGTTTCCTTTGAAATGGGGTCTGTTTCAATAGACAACAATTAACAGCTCTGAATAAGTAAAAATATATATATATATATACATGACATGCTAGCTCCAAATGTATTTTCATGATTAATGCCTAAGAAAATGTATTTCCTATCTGTGCTTGGAGTTGAAAACAGTTTACCTAAGCTAGCGGTTTTATTAAAAGTATTATTGAAACATGTTATTGAGTTACCTTTAAACAACCTATAAATCATGCAAATACAATATCAAAGTAGAGACAGAGTCCAACATTTTATGTATGTGCATTATATCTCAGTGATATGGAAAGCCCTGCTTGAACGTAGGCAAGACATCCCAAAATATGACACAAAAAACAATGGAAAGCATTTTCCAACAAGAACACCGTTCGCACTACCCTCTGTAGTGCCTTGCAGTCGGATGCCGAGCAGTTGCCATACCAGCTGGTGATGCAACCAGTCAGGATGCACTTGATGGTGCAGCTGCAGAACTTTTTGACGATCTGAGGTCCCGTGCCAAATCTTTTCAGTCTCCTGAGGTGGAATAGGTTTTGTCGTGCCCTCTTCACAACTGTCTTGGTGTGTTTGGACCATGATAGTTTGTTGGTGATGTGGACATCAAGGAACTGGAAGCTCTCAACCTGCTCCATTACAGCCCCGTCGATGAGAATGGGGGTGTTCTCGGTCCTCCTTTTCCTGTTGTCCACAATCATCTAGTATTAACTCTGGGGTGTGAAGACATACGCAATTGTCTTCTGGAAGTCGGCCATAATAACGGCCATCTTTAAATCAGATGACCCTACTGACGTGTGTAACTACAGGCCCATTAGTATACTACCTGTGGTGTTGAAGGTTGCTGAAAAGTGTGTAGCAGAACAACTGATTGCCCACCTCAACAACAGCCCCTTTACATTACACTCCATACAGTTTGGCTTCAGAGCAAAACACTCCACAGAAATGGCCAACTGCTTTCTTCTGGAAAATGTGAAGTCCAAGATGGACAAAGGGGGCGTTGTTGTTGGGCTGTATGTTTAGACCTCAGGAAAACTTTTGATACTGTTAACCATGATGGTTCTCATCACAAAATCAGAGTACAACTTTTCCCCTGATGCCTTGAGATGGATGAAATCTTACCTTGAAGGCAGAACTCAGTGTGTCAGAGTGAGCAATGAGCTGTCGCTCACTCTCAGCTATGATGTGGCCGTGCCCCAAGGGTCAATAGTGTGGCCCATACCTGTTCAGCCTGTACATTAATGATCTGCCTTCTGTCTGTACTGGGTCTGAAGTGTAAATGTATGCAGATGATACAGTGATAAATGTGCAAAGGGCAAACAACAAGCTGCACAAGAACTCACTACTGTAATGGTCCAGGTTACAAAGTGGCTCAGTGACTCATGTTTGCAACTCAATGTGAAAAAAACTGTCTGCATGTTCTTCACAAAGAGGGCAACAAATGCTACTGAGCCAGATGTCTCTGTGTCAGGGGAGAAGCTCCAGATGTCTATGTGTCAGGGGAGAAGCTCCAGGTGGTATCTGATGCCACTGAGCCAGATGTCTGTGTGTCAGGGGAGAAGCTCCAGGTGGTATCTGATGCTACTGAGCCAGATGTCTGTGTGTCAGGGGAGAAGCTCCAGGTGGTATCTGATGCCACTGAGCCAGATGTCTGTGTGTCAGGGGAGAAGCTCCAGGTGGTATCTGATGCTACTGAGCCAGATGTCTATGTGTCAGGGGAGAAGCTCCCGGTGGTATCTGATGCTACTGAGCCAGATGTCTGTGTGTCAGGGGAGAAGCTCCAGGTGGTATCTGATGCTACTGAGCCAGATGTCTATGTGTCAGGGGAGAAGCTCCAGGTGGTATCTGATGCTACTGAGCCAGATGTATATGTGTCAGGGGAGAAGCTCCAGGTGGTATCTGATGCTACTGAGCCAGATGTATATGTGTCAGGGGAGAAGCTCCAGATGTCTATGTGTCAGGGGAGAAGCTCCAGGTGGTATCTGATGCTACTGAGCCAGATGTATATGTGTCAGGGGAGAAGCTCCAGGTGGTATCTGATGCTACTGAGCCAGATGTCTATGTGTCAGGGGAGAAGCTCCAGGTGGTATCTGATGCTACTGAGCCAGATGTCTGTGTGTCAGGGGAGAAGCTCCAGGTGGTATCTGATGCTACTGAGCCAGATGTCTATGTGTCAGGGGAGAAGCTCCAGGTGGTATCTGATGCTACTGAGCCAGATGTCTGTGTGTCAGGGGAGAAGCTCCAGGTGGTATCTGATGCTACTGAGCCAGATGTCTATGTGTCAGGGGAGAAGCTCCAGGTGGTATCTGATGCTACTGAGCCAGATGTCTGTGTGTCAGGGGAGAAGCTCCAGGTGGTATCTGATGCTACTGAGCCAGATGTCTGTGTGTCAGGGGAGAAGCTCCAGGTGGTATCTGATGCTACTGAGCCAGATGTCTATGTGTCAGGGGAGAAGCTCCAGGTGGTATCTGATGCTACTGAGCCAGATGTCTATGTGTCAGGGGAGAAGCTCCAGGTGGTATCTGATGCTACTGAGCCAGATGTATATGTGTCAGGGGAGAAGCTCCAGGTGGTATCTGATGCTACTGAGCCAGATGTATATGTGTCAGGGGAGAAGCTCCAGGTGGTATCTGATGCTACTGAGCCAGATGTATATGTGTCAGGGGAGAAGCTCCAGATGTCTATGTGTCAGGGGAGAAGCTCCAGGTGGTATCTGATGCTACTGAGCCAGATGTATATGTGTCAGGGGAGAAGCTCCAGGTGGTATCTGATGCTACTGAGCCAGATGTCTATGTGTCAGGGGAGAAGCTCCAGGTGGTATCTGATGCTACTGAGCCAGATGTCTGTGTGTCAGGGGAGAAGCTCCAGGTGGTATCTGATGCTACTGAGCCAGATGTCTATGTGTCAGGGGAGAAGCTCCAGGTGGTATCTGATGCTACTGAGCCAGATGTCTGTGTGTCAGGGGAGAAGCTCCAGGTGGTATCTGATGCTACTGAGCCAGATGTATATGTGTCAGGGGAGAAGCTCCAGGTGGTATCTGATGCTACTGAGCCAGATATCTGTGTGTCAGGGGAGAAGCTTCAGGTGGTATATGATGCTACTGAGCCAGATGTATATGTGTCAGGGGAGAAGCTCCAGGTGGTATCTGATGCTACTGAGCCAGATATCTGTGTGTCAGGGGAGAAGCTCCAGGTGGTATCTGATGCTACTGAGCCAGATGTATATGTGTCAGGGGAGAAGCTCCAGGTGGTATCTGATGCTACTGAGCCAGATGTCTATGTGTCAGGGGAGAAGCTCCAGATGTCTATGTGTCAGGGGAGAAGCTCCAGGTGGTATCTGATGCCACTGAGCCAGATGTCTATGTGTCAGGGGAGAAGCTCCAGGTGGTATCTGATGCCACTGAGCCAGATGTCTATGTGTCAGGGGAGAAGCTCCAGATGTCTATGTGTCAGGGGAGAAGCTCCAGGTGGTATCTGATGCCACTGAGCCAGATGTCTATGTGTCAGGGGAGAAGCTCCAGGTGGTATCTGATGCTACTGAGCCAGATGTCTCTGTGTCAGGGGAGAAGCTCCAGGTGGTATCTGATGCTACTGAGCCAGATGTCTATGTGTCAAGGGAGAAGCTCCAGGTGGAATCTGATTTTAAGTACCTTGGCATCATACTTGATTCCAACCTTTTAAAAAGCAGATGAAAAGGGTAACTTAAATAACCAAATTCAACCTAGCTAATTTCCGATTTATACAAATTGTTTGACTACAGAGGTAGCAAAACTGTATTTCAAATCTATGATACTCCACCCACTTAACATACTGCTTGACTAGTTGGGCCCAAGCTTGCTG
Organism: Salvelinus fontinalis; assembly: GCF_029448725.1. Classification (NCBI taxonomy): domain Eukaryota; kingdom Metazoa; phylum Chordata; class Actinopteri; order Salmoniformes; family Salmonidae; genus Salvelinus; species Salvelinus fontinalis. The sequence continues at coordinate 10,961,994 of NC_074665.1, forward strand.
TACAACATTAAAACCTATTCAGTCTGTCTACAAACAAGCCCAATAGTAATCATCACTGTTACATCCTCAGAAAGCATGAGCTCCTGAGTTGGGAAAATCTTGTGCAATACACCGCCGCATGTCTTGAATGGCCTGGCTCCTCCCCCTCCACTCAGTACTTGAATTAAACAGAAAACCCAAACCCATAGCAGCAGATCCACAAGGTCCGCCATGAGAGGTGACTGTATAGTTCCCTTAAGGAAAAGCACCTTTAGTCAATCTGCTTTAACTGTGAGAGCTTCCCATGTCTGGAATACACTGCCATCAGACACACATGACTGCACCACCTATCACGCCTTCACAAATAACATGAAGACATGGCTCAAGGCCAATCAGACTTGTGAACGTAATCCCTAGCTGTGTGTTGCAGCTATCCATGTTATCTGTTATCTGTAGCTTGTGAGGTGTGGAAGCACATTGTTGCATTTATGTATTTATGTATTTTGTTTGTTGCTTGTTGTGCTGTTGCTCTGTCTGCATGCTACGTGTTGCTTGTCCTATGTGTCTCTGTCTGCATGCTACGTGTTTCTTTTTATGTTTCTCTGTCTGCTTGCTAAGTGTTGCTTGTCCTATGTTCCTCTGTCTGCATGCTATGTCTTGCTAGTCCTATGTTCCTCTGTCTGCATGCTATGTCTTGCTAGTCCTATGTTCCTCTGTCTGCATGCTACGTTTTGCTTGTGTTGTGTTTCTCTGTCTGCATGCTACGTCTTGTTAGTCCTATGTGTCGCTGTCTGCATGCTACATGTTGCTTGTTCTATGTTTTTCTCTGTCTACATGCTACGTCTTGCTAGTCCTATGTGTCTCTGTCTGCATGCTACATGTTGCTTGTTCTATGTTTTTCTCTGTCTACATGCTACGTGTTGCTTGTTCTATGTGTCTCTGTCTGCATGCTACATGTTGCTTGTTCTATGTTTTTCTCTGTCTATATGCTACATGTTGCTTGTCCTATGTTTCTCTGTCTGCATGCTACGTGTTGCTTGTCCTATGTGTCTCTGTCTGCATGCTACGTGTTGCTTGTTCTATGTATTTCTCTGTCTACATGCTACGCGTTGCTTGTCCTATGTCTCTCTGTCTGCATGCTACGTGTTGCTTGTTAAATGTTTATCTGTCTACATGCTACGTGTTGCTTGTGTTATGCATCTCTTTCTGCATGCTACGTGTTGCTTGTGATATGTTTCTGTCTGCGTGCTACGTGTTGCTTGTCCTAAGCGTCTGTCTGCATGCTACGTGTTGCTTGTCTTATGTTTCTCTGTCTGTATGCTACGTGTTGCTTGTGAAATGTTTCTCTGTCTGCATGATATGTGTTGCTTGTGATAACCTGATATTATACATCAGGTTAAGGCCGGGTAGGGCCTGTTTTTTCATAACGAGGGTTACGGGTAGGGCTCAGGTATCGCTAAATTGATCATTAACATTTTGAAGCTGAGCCATTTGCTCGTGCTCTGTTGTGCAGTACAGTCATGTCTGACTAAGATCATAACAAGGTGTCAGAAGTCCTTCAACCTCGTCAAATATGAAACAGGTGAGATTATTTCACAGAAAATAACTGTTCCTTGAGTTAGAGTTTACAACGACGAAAAGTAACTATACAACTATCTGCTCTCTTATGTCTTTTCACTGAGCAGAGCAGCCCAAGCGGAGCCGTTGCTATGGATACTCACGAGCTGCCATGAACAGAGTGCATGCAGAGCGAGCAGCGTGCAGGAGCTAGTGACAGAGAGAGGAGCAGCTAATGGATTTACTAACGGAGGAAGTTATTTCTGATTTCAGGCAGGTCCGGCCTTTACATTTGTCAGAAGCAATTGGGCCTGAGTAGGGCCTGAATGTCACAAGCATGGGTAAGGCTCAGGCTTAAAATGTTTGCCAGTGCAGGGCTCTACCTTGAGCTCATCCATTGTCAGCTGAACCAATCACCTGTCAACGTTTGGTGTTGGGTGCCTGGGAGGAGGGGGGGGGGGGGGTGTTCGGCAGCATATGGCCTGGCGTTAGAACAACACACAGTTAATGCAGGAAAACACTGCTGAGAAAAGCCGACCACAAGTCGTCCCCAGAACAGCGAGAGGCATCATGCCTTGAGCAATCTGGGGATAAACTCCCCTCCCATTAGAGTTCGGGGCTGTTCTGCCCTTAGGCCTAAAATCTAGGATCAGTTTACTCTCCGCAAATACATTTTTGGGGAAACATAAAACGGACCTTGGATCTGTGAGCAACTTCATCCTGAGAGACCACATCGACCATCCATCACAGCAGTCATGACTAAGCTTCATTATAAGAGGCAAAATATCAGCGGAGCTCTTGATGTTTGTGGAACAGATTCCCTATCATTGCGCGACTTGATGAAATGCTTGACATTTCAAATGAACGTTTAGGTTTATTGGTTTGTTGACTCTGAAGGAAAGGTCCAATGTCAGTCAGTGTCAGGGTGGCTTTAGTGTGTTTTCACTGCGTTCAGGACAGAACTGCTGCGGAGTCGTTACAAGGTAAACTGGACCACAGTTTGTAAGCCCGTGGCACTAGCAACGCCAAGAGGGAACATAGTTAGACAACACCGGCTCCCATCTGTACTGACGCCTGAGCCTATGAGGTACAGTCTATGCTGTGAGGTACGACGGAGCGTGATTAAAGGGCCTCCTCTAGTGCTCAACTGCAGTAACTTCAGCATTCATGTAATTACCTCACTGGTGGTCAACAACCCTGGTTTGGGAGAGCTTCTAGGTGAGCAAGCTTGACACTTCCAAACTAATGAATTACGACAGTCACTTTGAGTGACAACAGACTCTTACTGTGCTTGTAACAAGGACTCCATTGTCCTAGTCAGTGAGGCATTTCATGTAGAATGTTTATAGCTCAGTTATTTTGTATTTTATTTGGATCCCCATTAGCTGTTGCAAAAGCAGCAGCCTCTCTTCCTGGGGTCCACACAAAACATGACATAATAACAGACAAGAACATCTCAAGAAGAGAAATACATCAATTTAAAATAGGAATAATATAACTGGGAAAGTTCCCGTACTGTTGTTCAAAGAGAAGTAGCAACTTTTGAGTGACAACAGCCTTCTACTGTGCTTGTAACAAGGAGTCCATTGTCCTAGTCAGTGAGGCATTGTATCTGGTCAAACACATTTTTCCCCCAAAAGTTTGCTAAGAGCAAGCTGATTGGTCGGCTGTTAGAACCTGAAGGACGCTTTACCATTCTCGGTTAGAGGAATGACTAGCTTCCTTCAGGTCTGAGGACAAATACTTTTATCCGGGGGCTCAGATTAAAGATATGACAAATTTGAGTGGAGATATAGTCCACTACCTTCCTCAGTAGCTTTCCATCGAAGTTGTCAATGCCAAGAGGTTTGTCATTACTGACAGTTTTTCCACCACTCCCCCACTGACTTTATAAAATTCTAAATTACTTTTCTTCCATTATTAGGTATTTTATTGCTCGAATATGACAGCTCACCATTTGTTGTTAGCGTTTCATCCCTGAGTTTGCCCACTTTGCTGATGAAATAGTAATAATTGGCAACATCAAAAGCTTTTGTGCTGATGGCTGAGCCATCTGAGTCAATGACAGATGGAGTTTAATTAGTCTTTATGCTCATAATTTCATTTAATACTCCAATGCTTTTTTCCATCATACTTTGTTTCATAATAGTTTCTTCTCTTCTCAATTTACAGGAAGTTTGCCAATCAGCTGTGCAGCAAGACTTACTAGCCATTCCTTTTGCTTCATCCATACAGCTTTTCAATTCCTCATCAATCCACAGAGCCGCAACAGTCAGTTTCTTAATAGGAGACCATTTCATAAATGCATCAAGTGCAGCATGTGGATGCTCCTCATTACATACAGACCAATACGTATTTTTGACATCAACATAAGAATCATTACAAAACCTATTTTACACTATTTCAAGCCCAGTTTTTGGAATATTGTTTTTAGGGGATATAAAACACTAAATTGTGATCACTATATCAGATAGATGTGGATACAGCTTTAGAACATAGTTCTGCAGCAGTAGTAAACATTTGATCAATACATGTGGATAACGTTGCTCCTGTACTATCTGTAAAAACTCTGGCAGGTCGATTTATACCCTGAAACAGATTACAGGCACTGGTTACAGTGAGCAGCTTCCATTTGAGTGGACACTTGATGAAAACCAGTCAATATTCAGGTCCCCAAGAAAGTAGACGTCTGTTTGCATCACATAACCTATTATTTTTAATTTTTTTTCCTGGGTCACTATATCTATTTTGCCAATTGGATCGATCCCCTCTACCACACGGAACCCCACTAATCTACCGACGGAAACGAACGAGGTGACAAAAAAATAAAAAATAAAAATAAAATAAAAACAGACCTCCATCCTATGTTATCTTGCTACCGATAGCCAGCTACCCGGCCAGCTGTCTGGATCGCCGTGCCCCCAACCAACCTCTACTCACTGGACCCTTATGATCACTCAATTAAGCATGCCTCTCAATGTAAATATGCCTTGTCCATTGCTGTTCTGGTTAGTGTTTATTGGCTTATTTCACTGTAGAGCCTCTAGCCCTGCTCACTATATATCCAACCTCTCAGTTCCACCACCCACATATGCGATGACATCACCTGGTTTCAATGATGTTTCTAGAGACTATATCTCTCTCATCATCACCCATTACCTAGGTTTACCTCCACTGTATTCACATCCTACCATACGTTTGTCTGTACATTATTCCTTGAAGCTATTTTATCGCCCCCAGAAACTTCCTTTTACTCTCTGTTCTAGACGTTCCAAACGACCAATTCTCATAGCTTTTAGCCGTACCCTTATCCTACTCCTCCTCTGTTCCTCTGGTGATGTAGAGGTGAATCCAGGCCCTGCAGTACCTAGCTCCACTCCTATTCCCCAGGCGCTCTCTTTTGATGACTTCTGTAACCGTAATAGCCTTGGTTTCATGCATGTTAACATTAGAAGCCTCCTCCCTAAGTTTGTTTTGTTCACTGCTTTAGCACACTCTGCCAACCCAGATGTTTTAGCCGTGTCTGAATCCTGGCTTAGGAAGACCACCAAAAATTCTGACATTTTCATCCCTAACTACAAGATTTTCAGACAAGATAGAACGGCCAAAGGGGGCGGTGTTGCAATCTACTGCAAGGATTGCCTGCAGAGTTCTGTTTTACTATCCAGGTCTGTTCCGAAACAATTTGAACTCCTACTTTTAAAAATCCACCTCTCTAAAAACAAGTCTCTCACTGTTGCCGCCTGCTATAGACCACCCTCTGCCCCCAGCTGTGCTCTGGACACCATATGTGAGCTGATTGCCCCCCATCTATCTTCAGAGCTTGTGCTGCTAGGCGACCTAAATTGGAACATGCTTAACACCCCAGCCATCCTACAATCTAAGCTTGATGCCCTCAATCTCACACAAATTATCAATGAACCTACCAGGTATCACCCCAATTCCGTAAACACGGGTACCCTCATAGACATCATCCTAACCAACTTGCCCTCCAAATACACCACTGCTGTTTTCAACCAAGATCTCAGCGATCACTGCCTCATTGCCTGTATCCGTAATGGGTCAGCGATCAAACGATTTCCACTCATCACTGTCAAACGCTCCCTGAAACACTTCAGCGAGCAGGCCTTTCTAATCGACCTGGCCGAGGTATCCTGGAAGGATATTGATCTCATCCCGTCAGTAGAGGATGCCTGGATATTTTTTAAAAATGCCTTCCTCACCATCTTGAATAAGCATGCCCCATTCAAGAAATTTAGAACCAGGAACAGATATAGCCCTTGGTTCTCTCCTGACCTGACTGCCCTTAACCAACAGAAAAACATCCTATGGCGTTCTGCATTAGCATCGAACAGCCCCCGTGATATGCAACTTTTCAGGGAAGCTAGAAACCAGTATACACAGGCAGTTAGAAAAGCCAAGGCTAGCTTTTTCAAGCAGAAATTTGCTTCCTGCAACACAAACTCAAAAAAGTTCTGGGACACTGTAAAGTCCATGGAGAATAAGAACACCTCCTCCCAGCTTCCAACTGCACTGAAGATAGGAAATACTGTCACCACCGACAAATGCATTATAATTGAGAATTTCAATAAGCATTTTTCTACGGCTGGCCATGCTTTCCACCTGGCTACCCCTACCCCGGTCAACAGCACTGCCCTCCCCTCTGCTACTCGCCCAAGCCTTCCCCATTTCTCTTTCTCCCAAATACAGTCAGCTGATGTTCTGAAAGAGCTGCAAAATCTGGACCCTTACAAATCAGCCGGGCTAGATAATCTGGACCCTTTCTTTCTAAAACTATCTGCTGAAATTGTTGCCACCCCTATTACCAGCCTTTTCAACCTCTCTTTCGTGTCATCTGAGATTCCCAAAGATTGGAAAGCAGCTGCGGTTATCCCCCTCTTCAAAGGGGGAGACACTCTAGACCCAAACTGCTACAGACCTATATCTATCCTACCCTGCCTTTCTAAGGTCTTCGAAAGTCAAGTCAACAAACAGATTACCGACCATCTCGAATCCCACCATACCTTCTCCGCTATGCAATCTGGTTTCAGAGCTGGTCATGGGTGCACCTCAGCCACGCTCAAGGTCATAAACGATATCTTAACCGCTATCCATAGGAAACAGTACTGTGCAGCCATATTCATTGACCTGGCCAAGGCTTTTGACTCTGTCAATCACAACATCCTCATCGGCAGACTCGACAGCCTTGGTTTCTCTAATGATTGCCTCGCCTGGTTCACCAACTACTTCTCTGATCGAGTTCAGTGTGTCAAATCGGAGGGTCTGTTGTCCGGACCTCTGGCAGTCTCTATGGGGGTGCCACAGGGTTCAATTCTTGGACCGACTCTCTTCTCTGTATACATCAATGATGTCGCTCTTGCTGCTGGTGAGTCTCTGATCCACCTCTACGCAGACGACACTATTCTGTATACTTCTGGCCCTTCTCTTGACACTGTGTTAACAACCCTCCAGGCGAGCTTCAATGCCATACAACTCTCCTTCCGTGGCCTCCAATTGCTCTTAAATACAAGTAAAACTAAATGCATGCTCTTCAACCGATCGCTGCCTGCACCTGCCCGCCTGTCCAGCATCACTACTCTGGACGGCTCTGACTTAGAATATGTGGACAACTACAAATACCTAGGTGTCTGGTTAGACTGTAAACTCTCCTTCCAGACTCACATCAAGCATCTCCAATCCAAAGTTAAATCTAGAATCGGCTTCCTATTCCGCAACAAAGCATCCTTCACTCATGCTGCCAAACATACCCTTGTAAAACTGACCATCCTACCAATCCTCGACTTCGGTGATGTCATTTACAAAATAGCCTCCAAAACCCTACTCAATAAATTGGATGCAGTCTATCACAGTGCCATCCGTTTTGTCACCAAAGCCCCATATACTACCCACCACTGCGACCTGTACGCTCTCGTTGGCTGGTCCTCGCTTCACACTCGTCGCCAAACCCACTGGCTCCAGGTCATCTACAAGACCCTGCTAGGTAAAGTCCCCCCTTATCTCAGCTCGCTGGTCACCATAGCAACGCCCACCCGTAGCACGCGCTCCAGCAGGTATATCTCTCTGGTCACCCCCAAAACCAATTCTTCCTTTGGCCGCCTCTCCTTCCAGTTCTCTGCTGCCAATGACTGGAACGAACTACAAAAATCTCTGAAACTGGAAACACTTATCTCCCTCACTAGCTTTAAGCACCAGCTGTCAGAGCAGCTCATAGATTACTGCACCTGTACATAGCCCATCTATAATTTAGCCCAAACAACTACCTCTTTACCTACTGTATTTATTTATTTTGCTCCTTTGCACCCCATTATTTCTATCTCTACTTTGCACCTTCTTCCACTGCAAACCAACCATTCCAGTGTTATTTTTTTTACTTGCTATATTGTATTTACTTCGCCACCATGGCCTTTTTATATATTTTTTTATTTATTTATATATATATTTTGTTTGCCTTCACCTCCCTTATCTCACCTCACTTGCTCATATTGTATTTAGACTTATTTTCACTGTATTATTGACTGTATGTTTGTTTTACTCCATGTGTAACTATGTGTTGTATGTGTCGAACTGCTTTGCTTTATCTTGGCCAGGTCGCAATTGTAAATGAGAACGTGTTCTCAATTTGCCTACCTGGTTAAATAAAGGTGAAATAAAAAAAAATAATAAAAAAAATTAAGCATTTCACACAACCTATCTACTGATTATTAACACTTGGTGGCCTTTAGCAACACCCAAAAAAATTAGGCTTTAGATGAGGCTGGTGAATTTACAACCACAACACTTCAACAGCATTAGATCCGCTCTAAGACTTACAGGAATATGGCTCTGAATATATACAGCAACACCTCCCCCATAGGCATTCCTGTCTCTTCTGTAGATGTTATATCCCTGTATCGTCAAAGGTATTATCTAAGTGAGTCTCAGAGATGGCCAATATATGAATGTTGTCTGATGCTAGCAAATGATTTATGACCCTTTTTCTAAGGCTATATATATTACTATGGGGTATTTTTAGCCCCTTGCTGCCTAAAGTAACAGAGACATAAAAAAATAAATATTACTCAGCAGTCAATCAGGCTGTAAGTGTCAGTTGGTGTGTGTTTGTGGGTGATGCGGGGTGGAAGCTACGAACATGCAGCCTGCAATATTCCAGTGTTAATTAAACTAGGCCATATGTTCCATGTATGTATGCTCTGTGTTGACAGTCTGTATGTATCAAACCATAAATCCTGTCAATTCCTATGTTTTCAGCTAAATGTTCTACATTGGTAACAATGTTTCTGTTGTAGCGTAGGTTATACCAGAGTAGGTAACCTGTTTTATGATATTGTATAAAAATGAAAACTATCACAGAAACATCTACAAGGCAATCTTACTTTCTTTAATAAAGGCATTATCATCTTTCATATTTTGGTGGTACAGAATTCAAGTTTTTTTTTACATACATGGTTCACAAAGGAATCACACATTGAACTGAGCCAATTTCCCCATCAGACATCTGTTAATAATAAAATGTATAGTTTAAATAACAAAAACAATACGGTACAAAAATAGCTGGATTCATCCTGAAACACTCTTTATAAAAAATGTCTGCTTTTTTTTTATGTAAAAAAAAAAAAAAATAATTACATTAAAAAGTGTTTTATCCTGGTTTCGCAGTGGACTGCAGCATATAAAAGTATACATTCACTGGCACTCTGTTTTCTGCCAGAAGGCACAATAGGTTTTCTACATGTGTAGAAGAGAGGCTATTGTGCCAGTCCAGCATCTTTAGCCATGCCATAGAAGATTCCTCTCTTGGATAAAAGTTTTGAAGGAGTGTCAAATTCAGCTACTTGTCCCTTGTCCAACACAAGCACTCTGCAAATAAGAGAAGATGGATTAGTAGAATCTTTCATAACTTTGTTAGGTTTCTGGAGAGAATATATGACCTAACAAGATACAAAAACAGCATCTTTGATCAAAAGATGTATGTATGTATTTACACTGAACAAAAATATAAACGCAACATTTAAAGTGTTGGTCCCATGTTTCATAAGCACAAAAAGCTTATTTTTCTCAAATTGTGTGTACAAATTTGTTGATATTCCTGTTAGTGAGAATTTCTTCTTTGCCAAGATAATCCATCCACCTGAAAAATGTGGCATATCAAGAAGCTGATTAAACAGCATGATCATTACACAGATGCACCTTGTGCTGGGGATAATAAGAGGCCACTTTAAAATGTGTAGTTTTGTTGCACAACACAATGCCACTGACTGCAGGAATGGCCACCAGAGCTGTTGCCAGATAATTGAATGTTCATTTCTCTACCATAAGCTGCCTCCAATGTCGTTTTAGAGAATTTGGCAGTACGTTCAACTGACCTCACAACAAGAGAGAATTTCTGTCTGTAATAAAGCCCTTTTGTGGGAAAAAAATAATTCCGATTGGCTGGGCTTGGCTCACAAGTGGGTGGGCCTGGCTGCCAAGTGGGTAGGCCTATGACCTGCCAGGCCCACCCATGGCTGCACCCCTGTACAGTCATGTTAAATCCATAGATTAGGGCCTAATTTATTTATTTCAATTGACTGATTTCCTTATATGAACTGTAACACAGTAAAATCATTGAAATTATTGCATGTTGCGTTAAGATTTTTTGTTTAGTATATGTACGTAAATACAGTGCATTCGGAAAGTATTCAGACCCCTTTACTTTTTCCACATTTTGTAACATTACAGCCATATTCTAAAATTGTTCAGAACCTTTAAATCAGTACTTTGTTGAAGCAACTTTGGCAGAAATTGCAGCCTCGAGTCTTCTGAGGCATGATGCTACAAGCTTGGCACACCTGTATTTGGGGAGTTTCTCCCATTCTTCTCTGCAGATCCTGTCAAGCTCTGTCAAATTGGATGGGGAGCATCGCTGCACAGCTATTTTCAGGTCTCCTACCAGAGATGTTCGATCAGGTTTAAGTCCAGACTCTGGCTGGGCCACTCAAGAACATTCAGAGACATGTCCCAAAGCCACTCCTGCGTTGTCTTGGCTGTGTGCTTAGGGTTATTGTCCTGTTGGAAGGTGAACCTTCGACCCAGTCTGAGGTCATCTGCTCTCTGAAGCAGGTTTTCATGAAGGATCACTCTGTACTTTGCTCCGTTCATCTTTCCCTCGATCCTGACTAGTTTCCCAGTCCCTGCCACTGAAAAGCATCCCCACAGCATGTTGCTGCCACCACCACGCTTCACCGTAGGGAGGGTGCCAGGTTTCCTCCAGACGAGATGCTTGGCATTCAGGCCAAAGAGTTCAATCTTGGTTTCATCAGACCAGATAATCTTGTTTCTCATGGTCAGTCTTTAGGTGCCTTTTGCCAAACTCCAAGCGGGCTGTTATGTGCCTTTTACTGAGTAGTGGCTTCTGTCTGGCCACTCTACCAAAAATGCCTGATTGGTGGAGTGCTGAAGAGATGGTTGTCCTTCTGGAAGGTTCTTCCATCTCCACAGAGGAACTCTGGAGCTCTGATCGTCAGGATTTTGCTCACCTCCCTGACCAAGGCCCTTCTCCCCCGATTGCTCAGTTTGGCCAGGCGGCCAGCTCTAGGAAGACTCTTGGTGGTTCCAAACTTCTTCCTTTAAGAATGATGGAGGCCACTGTCTTCTTGGGGACCTTCAATGCTGCAGATATTTTTTGGTACCCTTCCCCAGATCTGTGCCTCGACACAATCCTGTTACGGAGCTCTACGCACAAATCCTTCGACCTCATGTGTGCCTTTCCAAATCATGTCCAATCAATTCAATTTACCACAGTCGGGCACCAATCAAGTTGAGGATGATCAATGGAAACAGGATGCAAACATTTCTAAACCTGTTTGGGTTATTGTGTGTAGATTGATGATGATTTCTTTTGATTTAATCCATTTTAGAATAAGGCTGTAACATAACAAAAATGTGGATAAAGTCAAGGGGTCTGAATACTTTCTGAATGCACTGTATATATGTATGTCCGTGTGCAATGTATTGTACATTACCTAGTATAGTCCATGATGGTGTTGAGTCTGTGAGCGATGGTGAAGACGGTGCAGTCCTCAAACTGTGTCCTGATGGTTGACTGGATGAGGTCGTCGGTCTCTAGGTCGATGGCTGCTGTAGCTTCATCCAGGATCAGGATCCTCGTCTTCCTCAGTAGAGCCCTGGCTAAACACACCAGCTGCCTCTGGCCCACACTGAACACACACACACAAATATATTACATTATTTTCCAGACGAGTAAAATGTGAAAAGGTACAAAAAGCTAAAAGAAAGATTCAGAGAAAGGTAAACATCCTTAAGAGAATATCCTAATAAAGACATGTTTGTATTCCAAATGTTCTTAGTTTTGTTTTAATTCCCACCTGAATTAAAGGTAAAGGCCTTAAAGGTAAAGGCAGGTAAAGGCCTTTCACAGGTGCAAATGTGTCTGAAGACATGCAGTTGTTAAGTGGTTGGGATTATGTTACCTGAGGTTCTCTCCTCCCTCTGAACACTCCAACTGCAGTTTAGCCGGCTGGTTGCTGACAAACTTGTTGAGGTGGGACAGTTCCAGAGCGTTCCATACCTCCCCGTCATTGTACTTATCAAAGGGGTCCAGGTTCATCCTCAGACTGCCAGAGAACAGCACTGGTTCCTGGGGAAGTAGAGAGGGTAGTGGAGGTGGAGGTGAGGAACGTGTAGGGTGTAGGGTGTGTGTGTGTGTGTGTGTGTGTGTGTGTGTGTGTGTGTGTGTGTGTCTCTGTGTGTGTGTGTGTGTGTGTGTGTGTGTGTGTGTGTGTGTGTGTGTGTGTGTGTGTGTGTGTGTGTGTGTGTCTCTGTGTGTGTGTGTGTGTGTCTCTGTGTGTGTGTGTGTGTGTGTGTGTGTGTGTGTGTGTGTGTGTGTGTGTACCTGTGGTATGATGGTGAGTTTCGACCTCAGGTCATGCAGCCCTATCTCTGATATCTTGACCCCGTCGATGGTGATCTCTCCCCCTGCCGCCTCCAACAGCCGAAACAGGCACAGTGTCATAGAGGACTTACCAGCCCCAGTACGACCCACGATACCAATCTGTAACACATGCAGGCCAACATAATGAAACCCCCGGGAAAACTGCACGCTCAGCGAGCATTGTAGTTGACCAGTCTCAATTCAAACACTTGTTCCTGATATCTGCGCGCTCGATACACACATCAGCACCTGCTCTGATAAACTAAACAGCATTTTATCTGTGTATAAAATGTGATGGCAGGAGTACCGCGTCCTTTCATGGGGGTACATTCTGTAACAGTGTGTTAAACAACCATTTAACATGTCCCGAGTGGCAAACGAAAGCAATGTTATTCAACCCAAAATGAACATTTTCCAGGTGTTTTCACGGTGTCAAGTTTCTCCGTTGATTTGCGACTGTATTTGAGGCCTTGTTACGGCGTCTATACGCATCGTGTCTAAAATGGATGTTTTCCTCACTAATCTACACCATTTAGGCCTGTGGTTCTCACCTTCTCTCCTCCAACGACGCTGAGGGTGAGGTTTTTGAGGACCAGGTCTAGTCCTTCTCTGTACCTCACACTGTAGTCAAGGAACTCTACCTTCCCCTGGGATGGCCAATCAGGGGAAGGCTTCTTGTCTTCCACCTCCCATGGGGCCTTGCAACATACACAAACACAATTATGCGCAACAATACACTTTATATACACTTGCAAATTCTGCCCACATTTCACAGAGGTTGAGAAGAGCCATATTTCAGAAAACACAGTATACTGGAAACTCAATCACATGATCAGTAAAGAAGGGGTTATATTTAGGTAATAATCAAAGTAGTCTGAAATGTACAGTATGCTATATAGCCCAGCCGCCCACATCAAAGGGAATCGCTGTACGCTACATAATATATATACTATGCCACTTTATGTTTACATACCCTACAGTACTCATCTCATAGGTATATACCGTACTCTATACCATGTACTGCATCTTGCCTATGCCGTTCTGTACCATCACTCATTCATATATCTTTATGTACATATTCTTTATCCCTTTACACTTGCGTGTATAAGGTAGTAGTTGTGGAATTGTTAGGTTAGATTACTTGTTGTTATTACTGCATTGTCGGAACTAGAAGCACAAGCATTTCGCTACACTCGCATTAACATCAGCTAACCATGTGTATGTGACTAATAAAATTTGATTTGATTTGAATATCCAAGTTATAGATCTAGTTCCACTTGTATTAGTCTTCTATGGCTGTGAGTCTGATTTGGCAGCCAAACAGCTAAAAATACAAACACACTTATGAAAAATGTAAAAAAAATATATAAATACTATTTACAGAACTCAGGTGGTCTTAAGTAACAAACAGCGGGCAACAACACAACATTTCCACTGTCACTTTGCTTTGTACTTCTGAGCGATTAGACCTGGTTCATTGGTTGATTTCCATATGTAATGTCCTACCCTAGTAAGCATTGCGTGTGTGCTCTGTACCTCAATTTTGGTCTCAGAGTACTCCTTGACTCTCTCCACGGCTACGATGTTGCTCTCCAGATCTGACGTCATCCTCACCATCCAGTTCAGTGACATGGTCACCTGTTACCAGGACAACACAGTACTGTAGCATGAGTGATGCTTACGGGAGAAAACACAAGCAGCGTCATTAAGCTATCGTACATCATCATACCAGATCTCTTTTAAAAAAACATGGATTCTATCTCCAACATAGTGTAGCAGATGGGGATCTGTGAAACTCCTCAGCCTGAAGAGGCCCCACTTGCAATGCCGTTTAGCTAGCTTTTCAGGGGCACGACTGGGTAAGACGCTTCAGCAAGGTGGTCACGTGTGTTTGCGAGGCAGTGGTCCTTGGTTCGAGCCTCAATATGAGCCAAATCAGGAGGAAGCTATACTCGCTAAGCAAGCAGCGTGACGTCATTTCCACGACTAGCACAACAGAATCACAGTGGTAGGCAACGGGCACCATTTAATGGAAATGTGTATCAGACAGACGGACAGCAGATGTATGAATACGTTGTACTGTACCAGTAGAGCGTAGGACACAGAGAGTCCCACCAGACCAGGGTTGAGATTGTCTTTCCCGATCACAGCAAACAGAGCAGCAAACAGCACGATGCAGTTCCCAATGAACTCTATACGCACCCCTAACCACCTACACACACACACACACACGCCGTGAACACGACACACAGTTAGAGCAGCACTGACACACAGTATGTCTATGCACTGTACCTGCTTATGTCACTACATCGCCATGCAACTATTGGCTATATTCAGTATTAGGGCCACTTATTGTGAAGTGGGACACCAATGTCTTACTCTGTCATTTCTGATGTAACGTGTTAGTCTGTGGAGCTTTCAACATTAGCACCAGTCAGTGGCTATGTCACAATTCTCAAAATCCAAACTGTCCACTAAATGAATCTGTTATTTTGTAAAAAAGAGAATCCTAGGGCCCTTGGATCATACCCAGCCACTTCAGATCAGCAGGAGCCAAAAAAGGTAACGAGGAAAGGAAGTACATTAAGACAATTGGAACACAGCCACTGTCCTCCAGAGTCCATAGTGAACGTACAGTAGGAGAGAGATACCACCTACCTGTTGGCCACTATACCAGGGTAGTAACTCTTTTGGTTGTCGTCCACCTTCATGTCACTCATTAGTACAAAGGCATCGTGTCTGCCGTAGGCTCTGATAACACTAGAGCCGGTGACGGTCTCAGAGAAATGGGAGTATATGGGAGATCTGGTGACCGACTCCAGACGCTTTAACTGCCGAGACGTGGCCACATAAAATCTCTACAGCCGTGGGGAAGAGAAACAAACAGCGTTATACAGTATCTAAACCCTGGGGTACACGCTATAACACACATCTAAACCCTGGAGTACACGCTATAACACACATCTAAACCCTGGAGTACACGCTATAACACATATCTAAACCCTGGAGTACACGCTATAACACATATCTAAACCCTGGAGTACACGCTATAACACATATCTAAACCCTGGGGTACACGCTATAACACATCTAAACCCTGGAGTACACGCTATAACACACATCTTAACCCTGGAGTACACGCTATAACACATATCTAAACCCTGGAGTACACGCTATAACACATCTAAACCCTGGAGTACACGCTATAACACACATCTAAACCCTGGGGTACACGCTATAACACATATCTAAACCCTGGAGTACACGCTATAGCATATCTAAACCCTGGAGTACACGCTATAGCACATGTCTAAACCCTGGGGTACACGCTATAGCACATGTCTAAACCCTGGGGTACACGCTATAACACATATCTAAACCCTGGAGTACACGCTATAACACATCTAAACCCTGGAGTACACGCTATAACACATATCTAAACCCTGGAGTACACGCTATAACACATATCTAAACCCTGGAGTACACGCTATAACACATATCTAAACCCTGGAGTACACGCTATAACACATATCTAAACCCTGGGGTACACGCTATAACACATCTAAACCCTGGGGTACACGCTATAACACATCTAAACCCTGGAGTACACGCTATAACACACATCTAAACCCTGGAGTACACGCTATAACACACATCTAAACCCTGGGGTACACGCTATAACATATCTAAACCCTGGAGTACACGCTATAACACATATCTAAACCCTGGAGTACACGCTATAACACATATCTAAACCCTGGAGTACACGCTATAACACATCTAAACCCTGGAGTACACGCTATAACATATCTAAACCCTGGAGTACACGCTATAACACATATCTAAACCCTGGAGTACACGCTATAACACATATCTAAAGCCTGGAGTACACGCTATAACACACATCTAAACCCTGGAGTACATGCTATAACACACATCTAAACCCTGGAGTACACGCTATAACACATATCTAAACCCTGGAGTACACGCTATAGCACACATCTAAACCCTGGGGTACACGCTATAACATATCTAAACCCTGGAGTACACGCTATAACACATATCTAAACCCTGGGGTACACGCTATAACATATCTAAACCCTGGAGTACACGCTATAACACACATCTAAACCCTGGGGTACACGCTATAACACATCTAAACCCTGGAGTACACGCTATAACACACATCTAAACCCTGGAGTACACGCTATAACACATATCTAAACCCTGGAGTACACGCTATAACACATCTAAACCCTGGGGTACACGCTGTAACACATATCTAAACCCTGGAGTACACACTATAACACACATCTAAACCCTGGAGTACACGCTATAACACACATCTAAACCCTGGGGTACACGCTATAACACACATCTAAACCCTGGAGTACACGCTATAACACACATCTAAACCCTGGAGTACACGCTATAACACATATCTAAACCCTGGAGTACACGCTATAACACATATCTAAACCCTGGAGTACACGCTATAACACATATCTAAACCCTGGAGTACACGCTATAACACATTTCTAAACCCTGGAGTACACGCTATAACACATATCTAAACCCTGGAGTACACGCTATAACACATATCTAAACCCTGGAGTACACGCTATAACACATATCTAAACCCTGGAGTACACGCTATAACACATATCTAAACCCTGGAGTACACGCTATAACACATATCTAAACCCTGGAGTACACGCTATAACACATATCTAAACCCTGGAGTACACGCTATAACACACATCTAAACCCTGGAGTACACGCTATAACACACATCTAAACCCTGGAGTACACGCTATAACACACATCTAAACCCTGGAGTACACGCTATAACACACATCTAAACCCTGGAGTACACGCTATAACACACATCTAAACCCTGGAGTACACGCTATAACACACATCTAAACCCTGGAGTACACGCTATAACACACATCTAAACCCTGGGGTACACGCTATAACACACATCTAAACCCTGGAGTACACGCTATAACACACATCTAAACCCTGGAGTACACGCTATAACACATATCTAAACCCTGGAGTACACGCTATAACACATATCTAAACCCTGGAGTACACGCTATAACACATATCTAAACCCTGGGGTACACGCTATAACACATCTAAACCCTGGAGTACACGCTATAACACATATCTAAACCCTGGAGTACACGCTATAACACATATCTAAACCCTGGAGTACACGCTATAACACATATCTAAACCCTGGAGTACACGCTATAACACATATCTAAACCCTGGAGTACACGCTATAACACATCTAAACCCTGGAGTACACGCTATAACACATATCTAAACCCTGGAGTACACGCTATAACACATCTAAACCCTGGAGTACACGCTATAACACATCTAAACCCTGGGGTACACGCTATAACACATCTAAACCCTGGAGTACACGCTATAACACATCTAAACCCTGGGGTACACGCTATAACACATATCTAAACCCTGGAGTACACGCTATAACATATCTAAACCCTGGGGTACACACTATAACACATCTAAACCCTGGGGTACACGCTATAACACATCTAAACCCTGGAGTACACACTATAACACACATCTAAACCCTGGAGTACACGCTATAACACACATCTAAACCCTGGGGTACACGCTATAACACATATCTAAACCCTGGAGTACACGCTATAACACATCTAAACCCTGGAGTACACGCTATAACACATATTTAAACCCTGGGGTACACGCTATAACACATCTAAACCCTGGGGTACACGCTATAACACATATCTAAAACCTGGGGTACACGCTATAACACATCTAAACCCTGGAGTACACGCTATAACACACATCTAAACCCTGGAGTACACGCTATAACACATCTAAACCCTGGGGTACACGCTATAACATATCTAAACCCTGGAGTACACGCTATAACACACATCTAAACCCTGGAGTACACGCTATAACACACATCTAAACCCTGGAGTACACGCTATAACACACATCTAAACCCTGGGGTACACGCTATAACACATATCTAAACCCTGGGGTACACGCTATAACACATATCTAAACCCTGGAGTACACGCTATAACACATATCTAAACCCTGGGGTACACGCTATAACACATCTAAACCCTGGGGTACAGGCTATAACATATATCTAAACCCTGGAGTACACGCTATAACACACGCTATAACACATCTAAACCCTGGAGTACACACTATAACACATATCTAAACCCTGGGGTACACGCTATAACACACGCTATAACACATCTAAACCCTGGAGTACACACTATAACACATACCTAAACCCTGGGGTACACGATATAACACATATCTAAACCCTGGAGTACACGCTATAGCACACATCTAAACCCTGGAGTACACGCTATAACACACATCTAAACCCTGGAGTACACGCTATAACACATATCTAAACCCTGGAGTACACGCTATAACACATATCTAAACCCTGGAGTACACGCTATAACACATATCTAAACCCTGGAGTACACGCTATAACACACATCTAAACCCTGGGGTACACGCTATAACACACATCTAAACCCTGGGGTACACGCTATAACACATATCTAAACCCTGGAGTACACGCTATAACACACATCTAAACCCTGGAGTACACGCTATAACACACATCTAAACCCTGGGGTACACGCTATAACACATCTAAACCCTGGAGTACACACTATATCTAAACCCTGGGGTACACGCTATAACACATCTAAACCCTGGGATACACGCTATAACACATATCTAAAACCTGGGGTACACGCTATAACACATCTAAACCCTGGAGTACACGCTATAACACACATCTAAACCCTGGAGTACACGCTATAACACATCTAAACCCTGGGGTACACGCTATAACATATCTAAACCCTGGAGTACACGCTATAACACACATCTAAACCCTGGAGTACACGCTATAACACACATCTAAACCCTGGAGTACACGCTATAACACACATCTAAACCCTGGGGTACACGCTATAACACATATCTAAACCCTGGGGTACACGCTATAACACATATCTAAACCCTGGAGTACACGCTATAACACATATCTAAACCCTGGGGTACACGCTATAACACATCTAAACCCTGGAGTACACGCTATAACACACATCTAAACCCTGGGGTACACGCTATAACACATCTAAACCCTGGGGTACAGGCTATAACATATATCTAAACCCTGGAGTACACGCTATAACACACGCTATAATACATCTAAACCCTGGAGTACACACTATAACACATATCTAAACCCTGGGGTACACGCTATAACACACGCTATAACACATCTAAACCCTGGAGTACACACTATAACACATACCTAAACCCTGGGGTACACGCTATAACACATATCTAAACCCTGGGGTACACGCTATAACACATATCTAAACCCTGGAGTACACGCTATAACACATATCTAAACCCTGGGGTACACGCTATAACACATATCTAAACCCTGGAGTACACGCTATAACACATATCTAAACCCTGGAGTACACGCTATAACACATATCTAAACCCTGGAGTACACGCTATAACACATATCTAAACCCTGGAGTACACGCTATAACATATCTAAACCCTGGAGTACACGCTATAACATATCTAAACCCTGGAGTACACGCTATAACACATATCTAAACCCTGGAGTACACGCTATAACACATATCTAAACCCTGGAGTACACGCTATAACACATATCTAAACCCTGGAGTACACGCTATAACACATATCTAAACCCTGGGGTACACGCTATAACACATATCTAAACCCTGGGGTACACGCTATAACACATCTAAACCCTGGGGTACACGCTATAACACATATCTAAACCCTGGAGTACACGCTATAACACATATCTAAACCCTGGAGTACACGCTATAACACATATCTAAACCCTGGAGTACACGCTATAACACATATCTAAACCCTGGAGTACACGCTATAACACATATCTAAACCCTGGAGTACACGCTATAACACATATCTAAACCCTGGAGTACACGCTATAACACATATCTAAACCCTGGAGTACACGCTATAACACATATCTAAACCCTGGAGTACACGCTATAACACATATCTAAACCCTGGAGTACACGCTATAACACACATCTAAACCCTGGAGTACACGCTATAACACACATCTAAACCCTGGAGTACACGCTATAACACATATCTAAACCCTGGAGTACACGCTATAACACATATCTAAACCCTGGAGTACACGCTATAACACACATCTAAACCCTGGAGTACACGCTATAACACACATCTAAACCCTGGGGTACACGCTATAACACATATCTAAAGCCTGGGGTACACGCTATAACACATATCTAAACCCTGGAGTACACGCTATAGCACACATCTAAACCCTGGAGTACACGCTATAACACATATCTAAAGCCTGGAGTACACGCTATAACACATATCTAAACCCTGGAGTACACGCTATAACACATATCTAAACCCTGGGGTACACGCTATAGCACACATCTAAACCCTGGGGTACACGCTATAACAGTAAGTAACTAGCAAGCACACACTGCAGTAACACACTATGGTAAGGTCAGGGGTCACGACACCTGCAGAGTTCATTTGATGGACTTAGAGTAATTTGATAGTGATCAATATATTTTATGAATATTTAGCTACTGTTTAAATAAATTATCCTAATGCCAGATGCTCTTTCCACCAGGCCACCAAAATTATTCTAAGAAACAAGTATTATTTCCTTATCAAATCAAATTCTAAAGCATTCAGGACTAAAAAACATTTGATTACAAACTAAAAAGCAACACTTCAACTTCCATTAGTGCTTAAATGCCATCATAGTGTTGTAGTATACGATTTGGCTTTTAAAAACACACTGTAAAAGATTAAATAATGTTTCAAGATAAAACTCATTCAAGTAGAACAATTAAAGGGCCACAAATAAACCACCAATCCCAGTGATTAATAGTTTTAAAAGACATGGAGAAGGTCAACAAAAGACCAGGCAGATATAAAGTATGCCACGACAAAAGACCAGGCAGATAAAGTATTCCTTGACAAAAGACCCCGCAGATATAAAGTATTCCTTGACAAAAGACCAGGCCGATATAAAGTACGCCATGACAAAAGACCAGGCAGATATAAAGTACGCCATGACAAAAGACCAGGCAGATATAAAGTACGCCATGACAAAAGACCAGGCAGATATAAAGTACGCCATGACAAAAGACCAGGCAGATATAAAGTATGCCTTGACAAAAGACCAGGCAGATATAAAGTATGCCATGACAAAAGACCAGGCAGATATAAAGTATGCCTTGACAAAAGACCAGGCAGATATAAAGTATGCCTTGACAAAAGACCAGGCAGATATAAAGTATGCCATGACAAAAGACCAGGCAGATATAAAGTATGCCTTGACAAAAGACCAGGCAGATATAAAGTATGCCTTGACAAAAGACCAGGCAGATATAAAGTATGCCTTGACAAAAGACCAGGCAGATATAAAGTATGCCTTGACAAAAGACCAGGCAGATATAAAGTATGCCATGACAAAAGACCAGGCAGATATAAAGTACGCCATGACAAAAGACCAGGCAGATATAAAGTACGCCATGACAAAAGACCAGGCAGATATAAAGTACGCCATGACAAAAGACCAGGCAGATATAAAGTATGCCTTGACAAAAGACCAGGCAGATATAAAGTATGCCATGACAAAAGACCAGGCAGATATAAAGTATGCCTTGACAAAAGACCAGGCAGATATAAAGTATGCCTTGACAAAAGACCAGGCAGATATAAAGTATGCCTTGACAAAAGACCAGGCAGATATAAAGTATGCCATGACAAAAGACCAGGCAGATATAAAGTATGCCTTGACAAAAGACCAGGCAGATATAAAGTCTGCCTTGACAAAAGACCAGGCAGATATAAAGTATGCCATGACAAAAGACCAGGCAGATATAAAGTATGCCATGACAAAAGACCAGGCAGATATAAAGTATGCCATGACAAAAGACCAGGCAGATATAAAGTATGCCATGACAAAAGACCAGGCAGATATAAAGTATGCCTTGACAAAAGACCAGGCAGATATAAAGTATGCCACGACAAAAGACCAGGCAGATATAAAGTACGCCATGACAAAAGACCAGGCAGATATAAAGTATGCCACGACAAAAGACCAGGCAGATATAAAGTATGCCACGACAAAAGACCAGGCAGATATAAAGTACGCCATGACAAAAGACCAGGCAGATATAAAGTATGCCACGACAAAAGACCAGGCAGATATAAAGTATGCCTTGACAAAAGACCAGGCAGATATAAAGTACGCCATGACAAAAGACCAGGCAGATATAAAGTATGCCACGACAAAAGACCAGGCAGATATAAAGTATGCCTTGACAAAAGACCAGGCAGATATAAAGTATGCCACGACAAAAGACCAGGCAGATATAAAGTATGCCACGACAAAAGACCAGGCAGATATAAAGTATGCCTTGGCAAAAGACCAGGCAGATATAAAGTATGCCACGACAAAAGACCAGGCAGATATAAAGTACGCCATGACAAAAGACCAGGCAGATATAAAGTATGCCTTGACAAAAGACCAGGCAGATATAAAGTACGCCACGACAAAAGACCAGGCAGATATAAAGTATGCCACGACAAAAGCAAAAGAAAAGAGAGGAATCATATGCCGTTGTTCCAGTTAGATAGTAAGCATCTCCAGAGGCACGTGAACACACAGAACCCTGGCTTATATTCACCCGTAAGAACTGCAGTTTCAAATGGTTCACCGGCAGAAATATATCCGTTTTCCTACTTCAGGAAACTGCTAGCTCCAGGACCACTGGTAAAACCAATGATGACCAAGCATAAGACCCAGTAGCCCTCAGCGAAACATCCAAAACCAGACACAAAGTCAACCGTTTTCACGTCAGGATATAATGTAAAATCTCTTTACATCTTTTCTATGGAACTGATCAAACGGGTTGAAAGGAGGTGGTTACTTGAAATGAAAGCATCTCTCAGCACTCATTCATCTTAACTCAAATTGGGATTTGGCTAATACTAGGTCTTCACAGCCCACTGGTATGTAGTATTATGGCACAAGAGGACCCACGTATTAATTTCCTGGGTCAAAGGGTAAAGACACTGTATGGAAACCCTGAAGCGAATCAATACCCTGTATAGTTAGACAAGAAACAAAATAACCTCTTAAAACTCCCTACCGTGTGGACAGATACTTGTCGCATCAGACTGACTACAAGTTGTCTTTCCATTTGTTTACCACCAGAGGGCAGCAGCACACTAGATACAGGCCAAATCTTTTATCCACTTGTTGGTCTTTTGACATCAGATCTTTTGACATCAGATCTTTTTCAGAACTGATCTGATTGGTCAAAAGTGAAAAACATCAGAAGTGTACTGCCTCGGGGCTACTTCATCCTACGCCACTCTATCTTGGCCATTGTCGCAATTGTAAATGAGAACTTGTTCTCAACTTGCCTACCTGGTTAAATAAAGGTGATTTAAAAAAAATAAAATACAAATAGTATAAAATCATTATTCTCCAGCGTGTCGCTGAGAAGGATGTGAGGTTGTAAAGAACACACAGCATTGTTCTCCGGGTCTCAGCTTGACCGCCTCAGTCAACAAACACAACTCAGGAGAACAGAAGCCTCCTTCACTATTCACTACTGTACCGGCTGTTGGTGAATCAAC
This sequence comes from Salvelinus fontinalis, assembly GCF_029448725.1. Taxonomy (NCBI): domain Eukaryota; kingdom Metazoa; phylum Chordata; class Actinopteri; order Salmoniformes; family Salmonidae; genus Salvelinus; species Salvelinus fontinalis. Next base: position 10,986,265 of record NC_074665.1, read on the forward strand.
ATGGCACGCTCTGTGTGTGTGTGTGTGTGTAGGTAAAGAGAGAGAAAGAGAGAGGAAGTGAATGCATGGTTAGAGAAGAGGAGACAGGGAGGAGGAGAGCAAACTCAAACGGATAGCAGGAACACAAAAAGCTGAAGAGAAACAAAAAGCCAAAGTTCAAAGGTCACAAACTGCTCCACCAATCAGGGCGCTGCATGCTGCATTCAGGAACGTAAGCAAAAAATGTAAAGGAAAAGTATTACTTGACACCATAAACTCCTGTCCTAGAGAGTAGAGCAAGCAACTGTTTAGCTCCTCGGAACAGAACCAATACCTGGACAAAGACGTATATGAAAGTCAGGGGAGCTATGACCACAGCGAAGATGGGAGTGCTGGCCACTATGACTATCATGGTGGAGAGAGAGGAGAAGAAGGTCCCGAGGAACATGAGAACGGTAGAGGGCAGTGCCTCGTCGATGACGTAGATGTCCTTAGAGAATCGGTTGATGACTCTGCCTATGGGGGTGGTGTCAAAGAAAGACTGGGGGGTGTGAAACTTGTTGTCCAGGAGGGCATAGTGGAGCTTCCTGGCTGCTCCGATGTTTCCCATGGCCAGGGTGAAGGAAGAGACCATGACCAGGATGCCTGAGAGGGAGGGAGGGAGGGAGGGAGATGAGGGTTGAGGAGACAATGGGTTCTGTATGTGTCCTCTCTCCTGAATGCTGAGTCCCTTTTCAATGAAATTCAAATCAAGCTTCCAGTGTTACTGAGGGGTAGAGGCCAAGGTCCTCACACAAAACCAACCATTCATAGTTAGCGTCATACAGTCAAAGAGTTAAACATGCACAACTATATCTACAATAACAAAACCTCTCTTTGGGACAAATGACCCAAACACCATGAACAAATGTAACCACGCTCTAATCGCTATAAACATTGAGCTGTAGAGATACGATGACGTCAATGGTGAAGAAAGTACGGTGGATAGGTATTGTTATCCTCAGGTGATGAACAGCAGGTCTCCTCACCTTGTGTTATGCCCAGAGCAGCATACACCCCCACCCTCATGCTGACATTCTCCTCAGTCACGTTCTGAGCCGCGTCATTGGTCCACTGGCTCAGCCAGACGTTGGATCCGATGGCAGCAGCGCTCTGACAGCCGTACAGGAAACCGATGAAGAGGGTCAGCAGAGGCCCTACTGCTTTGATGTACTCCCAGAACACCTTGCTCTTCACCTGAGGAGAGAGGTTAATAAAAGGTCAGGGTTAAGAGGGTAGAGGTCAGAGGTCAGAGGTTGTACTGTCTAGGAATACACCTGGAGGTAGGAGAGGGTAGAAGTCCACACCCTCAACCAGGATTACTAAACAATGTATCTCCATATCTCTACTCACCCTGCCCGTCTCAGTGGTCTCTGCCTGGATGAGTTTCTCCACCTTGGGTAGTTTCTTCTCTGGGTCAGGCTCAGCGTGCTTCCTCTCGCTGCACAGACGTCTCCGGACAGACTTGCTTCTTGGGTTCTCCAGGTCCCCTGAGATGATACTGATCTGCCTGCAGGGAGGCAGGAAGTGATTGATCGGTCAATCAATCACTCGTTTGTATCGTATTTTTCAAAAATACATTTGTCGCAAAATGCTTGACAGCAACTGAAGTCTAAAACCACATAGAATACAGCAGTTGTCTATCACAGAGGGGGTTAAACATACCGAAGCTCCTTCAGGATTTTGCGATTCTGTGGTCTGCAATTTTTTGGCAAAATCAACAATTCCCTGCATATTATGCGAGGGTTTGAAAATTTGACAAATCTCTGCACTATTACCAGATAAAAGTAAATTCATTGCAATATTATCGCATATAACCGCCCGATCACCTCACTACAAAAACATGGCTCGCATTTTAAATTATAATAATACAATTATTCAATCAAGCAACACGTCAACAAACATTTCACCCCTTCAGTGCATTTATGTGATAAATATGACAAAATCAGAATTGCTGCAGCAATATCAAGCATTTTGGACTGCCTTGTGAACTGTTAGAGGCTTACGAGTGCCTTGTGAACTGTTAGAGGCTTACGAGTGCCTTGTGAACTGTTAGAGGCTTACGAGTGCCTTGTGAACTGTTAGAGGCTTACGAGTGCCTTGTGAACTGTTAGAGGCTTACGAGTGCCTTGTGAACTGTTAGAGGCTTACGAGTGCCTTGTGAACTGTTAGAGGCTTACGAGTGCCTTGTGAACTGTTAGAGGCTTACGAGTGCCTTGTGAACTGTTAGAGGCTTACGAGTGCCTTGTGAACTGTTAGAGGCTTACGAGTGCCTTGTGAACTGTTAGAGGCTTACGAGTGCCTTGTAAACTGTTAGAGGCTTACGAGTGCCTTGTAAACTGTTAGAGGCTTACGAGTGCCTTGTAAACTGTTAGAGGCTTACGAGTGCCTTGTAAACTGTTAGAGGCTTACGAGTGCCTTGTAAACTGTTAGAGGCTTACGAGTGCCTTGTAAACTGTTAGAGGCTTACGAGTGCCTTGTAAACTGTTAGAGGCTTACGAGTGCCTTGTAAACTGTTAGAGGCTTACGAGTGCCTTGTAAACTGTTAGAGGCTTACGAGTGCCTTGTAAACTGTTAGAGGCTTACGAGTGCCTTGTAAACTGTTAGAGGCTTACGAGTGCCTTGTAAACTGTTAGAGGCTTACGAGTGCCTTGTAAACTGTTAGAGGCTTACGAGTGCCTTGTAAACTGTTAGAGGCTTACGAGTGCCTTGTAAACTGTTAGAGGCTTACGAGTGCCTTGTAAACTGTTAGAGGCTTACGAGTGCCTTGTAAACTGTTAGAGGCTTACGAGTGCCTTGTAAACTGTTAGAGGCTTACGAGTGCCTTGTAAACTGTTAGAGGCTTACGAGTGCCTTGTAAACTGTTAGAGGCTTACGAGTGCCTTGTAAACTGTTAGAGGCTTACGAGTGCCTTGTAAACTGTTAGAGGCTTACGAGTGCCTTGTAAACTGTTAGAGGCTTACGAGTGCCTTGTAAACTGTTAGAGGCTTACGAGTGCCTTGTGAACTGTTAGAGGCTTACGAGTGCCTTGTGAACTGTTAGAGGCTTACGAGTGCCTTGTGAACTGTTAGAGGCTTACGAGTGCCTTGTGAACTGTTAGAGGCTTACGAGTGCCTTGTGAACTGTTAGAGGCTTACGAGTGCCTTGTGAACTGTTAGAGGCTTACGAGTGCCTTGTGAACTGTTAGAGGCTTACGAGTGCCTTGTGAACTGTTAGAGGCTTACGAGTGCCTTGTGAACTGTTAGAGGCTTACGAGTGCCTTGTGAACTGTTAGAGGCTTACGAGTGCCTTGTGAACTGTTAGAGGCTTACGAGTGCCTTGTGAACTGTTAGAGGCTTACGAGTGCCTTGTGAACTGTTAGAGGCTTACGAGTGCCTTGTGAACTGTTAGAGGCTTACGAGTGCCTTGTGAACTGTTAGAGGCTTACGAGTGCCTTGTGAACTGTTAGAGGCTTACGAGTGCCTTGTGAACTGTTAGAGGCTTACGAGTGCCTTGTGAACTGTTAGAGGCTTACGAGTGCCTTGTGAACTGTTAGAGGCTTACGAGTGCCTTGTGAACTGTTAGAGGCTTACGAGTGCCTTGTGAACTGTTAGAGGCTTACGAGTGCCTTGTGAACTGTTAGAGGCTTACGAGTGCCTTGTGAACTGTTAGAGGCTTACGAGTGCCTTGTGAACTGTTAGAGGCTTACGAGTGCCTTGTGAACTGTTAGAGGCTTACGAGTGCCTTGTAAACTGTTAGAGGCTTACGAGTGCCTTGTAAACTGTTAGAGGCTTACGAGTGCCTTGTAAACTGTTAGAGGCTTACGAGTGCCTTGTAAACTGTTAGAGGCTTACGAGTGCCTTGTAAACTGTTAGAGGCTTACGAGTGCCTTGTAAACTGTTAGAGGCTTACGAGTGCCTTGTAAACTGTTAGAGGCTTACGAGTGCCTTGTAAACTGTTAGAGGCTTACGAGTGCCTTGTAAACTGTTAGAGGCTTACGAGTGCCTTGTAAACTGTTAGAGGCTTACGAGTGCCTTGTAAACTGTTAGAGGCTTACGAGTGCCTTGTAAACTGTTAGAGGCTTACGAGTGCCTTGTAAACTGTTAGAGGCTTACGAGTGCCTTGTAAACTGTTAGAGGCTTACGAGTGCCTTGTAAACTGTTAGAGGCTTACGAGTGCCTTGTAAACTGTTAGAGGCTTACGAGTGCCTTGTAAACTGTTAGAGGCTTACGAGTGCCTTGTGAACTGTTAGAGGCTTACGAGTGCCTTGTGAACTGTTAGAGGCTTACGAGTGCCTTGTGAACTGTTAGAGGCTTACGAGTGCCTTGTGAACTGTTAGAGGCTTACGAGTGCCTTGTGAACTGTTAGAGGCTTACGAGTGCCTTGTGAACTGTTAGAGGCTTACGAGTGCCTTGTGAACTGTTAGAGGCTTACGAGTGCCTTGTGAACTGTTAGAGGCTTACGAGTGCCTTGTAAACTGTTAGAGGCTTACGAGTGCCTTGTAAACTGTTAGAGGCTTACGAGTGCCTTGTAAACTGTTAGAGGCTTACGAGTGCCTTGTAAACTGTTAGAGGCTTACGAGTGCCTTGTGAACTGTTAGAGGCTTACGAGTGCCTTGTGAACTGTTAGAGGCTTACGAGTGCCTTGTGAACTGTTAGAGGCTTACGAGTGCCTTGTGAATTGTTAGAGGCTTACGAGTGCCTTGTGAACTGTTAGAGGCTTACGAGTGCCTTGTGAACTGTTAGAGGCTTACGAGTGCCTTGTGAACTGTTAGAGGCTTACGAGTGCCTTGTGAACTGTTAGAGGCTTACGAGTGCCTTGTGAACTGTTAGAGGCTTACGAGTGCCTTGTGAACTGTTAGAGGCTTACGAGTGCCTTGTGAACTGTTAGAGGCTTACGAGTGCCTTGTGAACTGTTAGAGGCTTACGAGTGCCTTGTAAACTGTTAGAGGCTTACGAGTGCCTTGTGAACTGTTAGAGGCTTACGAGTGCCTTGTGAACTGTTAGAGGCTTACGAGTGCCTTGTGAACTGTTAGAGGCTTACGAGTGCCTTGTGAACTGTTAGAGGCTTACGAGTGCCTTGTGAACTGTTAGAGGCTTACGAGTGCCTTGTGAACTGTTAGAGGCTTACGAGTGCCTTGTGAACTGTTAGAGGCTTACGAGTGCCTTGTGAACTGTTAGAGGCTTACGAGTGCCTTGTGAACTGTTAGAGGCTTACGAGTGCCTTGTGAACTGTTAGAGGCTTACGAGTGCCTTGTGAACTGTTAGAGGCTTACGAGTGCCTTGTGAACTGTTAGAGGCTTACGAGTGCCTTGTGAACTGTTAGAGGCTTACGAGTGCCTTGTGAACTGTTAGAGGCTTACGAGTGCCTTGTGAACTGTTAGAGGCTTACGAGTGCCTTGTGAACTGTTAGAGGCTTACGAGTGCCTTGTGAACTGTTAGAGGCTTACGAGTGCCTTGTGAACTGTTAGAGGCTTACGAGTGCCTTGTGAACTGTTAGAGGCTTACGAGTGCCTTGTGAACTGTTAGAGGCTTACGAGTGCCTTGTGAACTGTTAGAGGCTTACGAGTGCCTTGTGAACTGTTAGAGGCTTACGAGTGCCTTGTGAACTGTTAGAGGCTTACGAGTGCCTTGTGAACTGTTAGAGGCTTACGAGTGCCTTGTGAACTGTTAGAGGCTTACGAGTGCCTTGTGAACTGTTAGAGGCTTACGAGTGCCTTATGAACTGTTAGAGGCTTACGAGTGCCTTATGAACTGTTATAGAGGCTTATACTGTACCTTATAAACTTTCTCTTTACTTCGACCACTGGTTCACTGTCCACCATGTCTGTATGGTTGCTAAGGACGTCATCAGGGAAGTCCTCTTCTTCATCACTCAAAGCCACTATGGGGTGTTGAGTCACAGGGTTACCGTGGTAATTATGGAGCAGGTGTACACACCCCTACAGGTGTAGGGCATGGGCAGGCAACTCTCCTCCAAGAGAGCTACTGGGTATGCAGGGTTTTGTTCCAACCCTACTCTAACAAACCTGAATAATCTAATCAGCTGCTGACTAGGACCTTGATTAGCAGAATTAGATGTATTAGAGCAGGGCTGGAGCAAAACCCAGTAGCTTGCACACCCAGTTGCCTTCCAGGACAAATATTGATAGGCACTGGTATAGGGTGAACAGTAGAACCCCATGGGCAGAAACAACAATAGTATCTGCTCTTCTGCTTTAGATATCTCTCCAAGGGCAGAAACAACAATAGTATCTGCTCTTCTGCTTTAGATATCTCTCTAAGGACAGAAACAACAATAGTATCTGCTCTTCTGCTTTAGATATCTCTCTAAGGACAGAAACAACAATAGTATCTGCTCTTCTGCTTTAGATATCTCTCCAAGGACAGAAACAACAATAGTATCTGCTCTTCTGCTTTAGATATCTCTCCAAGGACAGAAACAACAATAGTATCTGCTCTTCTGCTTTAGATATCTCTCCAAGGACAGAAACAACAATAGTATCTGCTCTTCTGCTTTAGATATCTCTCCAAGGACAGAAACAACAATAGTATCTGCTCTTCTGCTTTAGATATCTCTCCAAGGGCAGAAACAACAATAGTATCTGCTCTTCTGCTTTAGATATCTCTCCAAGGGCAGAAACAACAATAGTATCTGCTCTTCTGCTTTAGATATCTCTCCAAGGACAGAAACAACAATAGTATCTGCTCTTCTGCTTTAAATATCTCTCCAAGGACAGAAACAACAATAGTATCTGCTCTTCTGCTTTAGATATCTCTCCAAGGGCAGAAACAACAATAGTATCTGCTCTTCTGCTTTAGATATCTCTCCAAGGGCAGAAACAACAATAGTATCTGCTCTTCTGCTTTAGATATCTCTCCAAGGACAGAAACAACAATAGTATCGTTTTTTCTGCTTTAGATATCTCTCCAAGGGCAGAAACAACAATAGTATCTGCTCTTCTGCTTTAGATATCTCTCCAAGGACAGAAACAACAATAGTATCTGCTCTTCTGCTTTAGATATCTCTCCAAGGACAGAAACAACAATAGTATCTGCTCTTCTGCTTTAGATATCTCTCCAAGGGCAGAAACAACAATAGTATCTGCTCTTCTGCTTTAGATATCTCTCCAAGGACAGAAACAACAATAGTATCGTTTTTTCTGCTTTAGATATCTCTCCAAGGGCAGAAACAACAATAGTATCTGCTCTTCTGCTTTAGATATCTCTCCAAGGACAGAAACAACAATAGTATCTGCTCTTCTGCTTTAGATATCTCTCCAAGGACAGAAACAACAATAGTATCTGCTCTTCTGCTTTAGATATCTCTCCAAGGACAGAAACAACAATAGTATCTGCTCTTCTGCTTTAGATATCTCTCCAAGGGCAGAAACAACAATAGTATCTGCTCTTCTGCTTTAGATATCTCTCCAAGGGCAGAAACAACAATAGTATCTGCTCTTCTGCTTTAGATATCTCTCCAAGGACAGAAACAACAATAGTATCTGCTCTTCTGCTTTAAATATCTCTCCAAGGACAGAAACAACAATAGTATCTGCTCTTCTGCTTTAGATATCTCTCCAAGGGCAGAAACAACAATAGTATCTGCTCTTCTGCTTTAGATATCTCTCCAAGGGCAGAAACAACAATAGTATCTGCTCTTCTGCTTTAGATATCTCTCCAAGGACAGAAACAACAATAGTATCGTTTTTTCTGCTTTAGATATCTCTCCAAGGACAGAAACAACAATAGTATCGTTTTTTCTGCTTTAAATATCTCTCCAAGGGCAGAAACAACAATAGTATCGTTTTTTCTGCTTTAGTCCTCAAATATAGATCTGGACCTTGAAGACCCACTGCTTTCCTTAAATTCTTCCCTTATAAATCAGGGACTGACTGGAAACCAGGTGGGTGCAAATAAAAACCAGGTGGAACAGAAAGTCAGCAGTGCTACGGACCTCAAGAGACTAAGTTCTGAATCCCTCTGCTATAGTAACAGCTAGTTGTACCTGTTGCCTCGTCCTCTATGATGTCCTCCAGGGAATGGTTTCTGAGGAACTCAGCGAAAGCTCCGTTCTGTTGGAGCAGCTCCTGGTATGAACCCATCTCCGACACCCTGCCCTCCACAATCACCATTATGTTGTCCACCTGCGGCAGGAAGCTGATGCCGTGTGTCACCAAGATACGTGTCTGGGGTAAACAAAAAAGAGGCTCTGTCATTAAGGCTGGGAATTGCCATGGACCTCACGATACGATAATCATCAGTATTCTTAGGTGCCGATACAATATGTATTGCCATTCGATACTGCCATTTTATTGCAAATAGATCTTCCAAACATATTGCTCAATATATATCGGCTGCAGAGAGACAAGAGAGCATGAGAACATTTGTTTTGATCAGTATTGATAAAATTTTGCAATATACATACAAGTTTCTTATCAGCGCAACAAAGTCATAGATATGCTACTAAACCAACCAGCAGACAGGATGGAAAACAGTAAACCACAAATAAGAGTGACTACTTCCTCTACTGTAGTTGAGGACTCTTCAAATGGGTTTTACTATCTGAACTAGACAGAATATAACTTATGTACTTGTCAGTTGTAGGAGATTGCCACTTTTGTCCATTCTAACATGGCTATGTAGTGACTGACCACCAAAGATTGTTGATAAAGGACAAGATATTTAATCAGTCCATTTCTCTCTGCTACCCCTCAGAATGTGTCTCTCATATTCTGTGATGTATGGAGAACAGAGCAGATTGACTACTCTCCTCACCTTGCCCTGCAGCGCCCCCTGTGGGCCAATGACTTGGTCGAAGATGTGTTTGGCCACGTGGGAGTCCACGGCAGACAGAGGGTCATCCAGCAGGTAGACATCTGCCTCGTTGTACAGAGCTCTGGCCAGACTCACCCTCTGTCTCTGGCCACCAGACAGGTTGATACCCTGAGGGAAGGAGGGACAGATAGACAAATCACTAGCAAGCTAGCAATCACAAGCAAATCACTGATCTCAAAAGTCATTGCTTTGAGACTCGAAGACCCAAGTTAGCTCCCAGAGCTAATGCCTAAGCTTTAGTTCAGTGGGCTAACATGGCCTTTAGCTCCAAAAACAACCCATGTTAGATTCTATCCGATCTCCCTACCTTCTCTCCAATCTCGGTCAGGTCTCCTCCAGGTAGTACTTCCAAGTCAGGGGTCAGGGCGCAAGCCTCCAGACAAGAGCGGTACGTCTGCTCGTTGTAGGCCTTGCCAAATAGGATGTTGTCTCTCAGAGTGGCGTTCTGGATCCAGGCCTGCTGGGGGACGTAGGCCACCGAACCCTGGAGGAGAGGAGTGAAGGAACTCAGTACAGATGAAAACTACAACTAGACCCTAACAATCAATCTAAACCCTAACACCTAACACCCTAACACCTATCAGTCGATCAATCGTTCAATCAATCAAGCAATCGACCCACCAATCAATCTTCAGTGGGTCTAATTGAATTGAGTGCAGACGTACCCGTATGGAGATGTGTCCCTCCAGTTGGTCTAATTGAATTGAGTGCAGACGTACCCGTACGGAGATGTGTCCCTCCAGTTGGTCTAATTGAATTGAGTGCAGACGTACCCGTATGGAGATGTGTCCCTCCAGTTTCTCCATCTCTCCCAGTAGAGCGGACACTAGCGAAGACTTGCCACAGCCGACATGTCCTACCACCGCTAGCAGAGAGCCCTGCGGCACCATCAGGTTTATACTGCGCACAAACACAAACACACAAGGGCACATCAGTAAAGTGCATTCGTTCCCTTAAATGGTTATTTGTCCTTTTCATGATACAACTCGCTAACTTACTTGTGCAGAGCAGGAGGATCTTGTTTTGCCCAGGTGAACTTTCCATTGACAACAGTCACTGAGCTATCTGAAGGGGAGAACACAGTGGAAGAATGAAAGGCAGTTGGGAAAACACCAATCATGACACAGCATTACCAAACTGGAAGCATAAATTCAAACGGTCTCAGAGCCAAGAAGGAAAAGCCCTGACTATACACTGTGGAATCCCTGTGTCTAATTCTCTTAAGTCACCTCAAGGTAGAGTCCAAAATGTTTATATTACAAAAGCCAAGAGTAATGACTACAGTATGCAAAACCAAAAAGTATTACAAACACCCCCCATTGTTACTTATTGAAAACTCAACCGTCTACAATAATGGCAGACAGGGGAACCATGGCGACGGCCAACGTCAACATGACTTATCAGAAACACAGACCATTAGAATGACTAAACAGACCATTAGATTACCTCAGAGGCCCTGTCCCACTAGCTTTCCACTATCCTATCCCTTCATGTCAGTGAAAAACCCGTGGCCTATCAGAACAGCCTAGGGAGTGAAATGGAACCAGCCCAGCCAAGATTGATCTGGTTTCTTGGTCAGCTTGGGCTGGTTCTTTGGTCAGCTGCATCCATGTTTACCTGTGGCAGTGTTATTCCTGTCCACAGACTCTGGGTCCAGCTCTTCATGACTCAGGAAGTCCTGGATACGCTTCAGAGACACGCTGGCCTGATGAGAAGCTACAGAGTCAACACAATACACACTCACAGGAGGAGGAGCAGAGTGAGAGGAGGAGAAGGAGGAGCAGAGTGAGAGGAGAAGGAGGAGGAGGTGCAGAGTGAGAGGAGGAGGAGGAGGAGAGTGAGAGGAGGATGAGGAGCAGAGTGAGGAGGAGAGTGATAGAAGGAGGAGAGTGATAGAAGGAGGAGAGTGATAGGAGGAGGAGAGTGATAGGAGGAGGAGAGTGATGGAAGGAGGAGGAGGAGAGTGATAGGAGGAGGAGAGTGATGGAAGGAGGAGGAGGAGAGTGATAGGAGGAGGAGAGTGATAGGAGGAGGAGAGTGATAGGAGGAGGAGAGTGATAGGAGGATAGGAGGAGGAGTGATAGGAGGAGAGAGTGATAGGAGGAGGAGAGTGAT
>NC_074665.1:11005308-11100236 GCF_029448725.1 Salvelinus fontinalis
TATTCATATTCATATTATATTCATATTCATATTCATATTCATATTCATAGTTGATGTTTTTTCAGATTTCAAGGGAAAATACAGTATTTCACACTCATTAAAAGAGGCTTTGATAGTTTTTGTATTTATTATGTATCCCCATTAGTTCCTGCCAAGGCAGCAGCTACTCTTCCTGGGATCCAGCAACAAGGTAGTTATATACACAATTTAAAATATTACATTCCATAACACTTTTCACAACACATTTAGTGTCCCTCAGGCCACTACTCTACTACCACATATCTACAATACAAACTCCATGTGTAAGTGTGTAGAGTGCATGTCTTATCATGTGCCTGTGCCTGTGCCTGTGCCTGTGCGTGTGCGTGTGCGTGTGCGTGTCTCTTCCCAGTCCCAGCTGTTCCATAAGGTGTATTTTTATCTGTTTTTTATTAAAATCTAATTTTACTGCTTGCATCAGTTACTTGATGTGGAATAGAGTTCCATGTAGTCATGACTATGTAGTACTGTGTGCCTCCCATAGTCTGTTCTTGAGTTGGGGATTGTGAAGAGACCTTTGGTGGCATGTCTTGTGGGGTAAGCATGGGTGTCCGAGCTGTGGGCTAGTAGTTTAAACAGACACCTCGGTGCATTCAGCATGTCAACACTTCTTACAAAAACAAGTAGTGATGAAGTCAATCTCTCCTCCACTTTGAGCCATGAGAGGTTTACATGCATATTATTAATGTCAGCTCTCCCTGTACATTTCAGGGCCAGTCTTGCTGCCCTGTTCTGTAATTTTCCGCTTTGTGGCACCTGACCACATGACTGAACAGTAGTCCAGGTGTGATAAAACCAGGGCCTGTAGGACCTGCCTTGTTGACAGTGTTGTTAAGAAGGCAGAGCAACGCTTTATTATGGACAGACTTTTTCCCATCCTAGCTACTGTTGTATCAATATATTTAACCTCCTCAACTTGCTCAATTTCCACATTATTAATACAAGATTTAGTTGAGGTTTAGGGTTTTAGTGAATGATTTTTCCCAAATACAATGCTTAGTTTTTGAAATATTTAGGACTAACGTATTCCTTGACACCCATTCTGAAACTAACTGGAGCTCTCTGTTAAGGGTGGCAGTGATTTCACTCGCTATAGTAGCTGACGTATATAGTGTTGAGTCATCCGCATACATAGACACATTAGCTCAAAGCCTGTGGCATATCATTAATAAAAATTGAAAAAGTAAAGGGGCCTTGACAGCTGCCCTGGGGAATGCCTGATTCTACTTGGATTATGATGGAGAGGCTTCCATTAAAGAAAACCCTCTGTTGTTAGACAGGTAACTCTTTATCCACAATATAGCGGGGGGTGTAAAGCCATAAAACAAACGTTTTCCGGCAGCAGACTACAATTGTATCTGGTCAAACACCCCCCCCCCCCAAAAAAAAGTTTACTTAGCGTTGGTAACAGGCTGATTGGTCAGATCTTTGAGCCAGTAAAGTGGGCTTTACTATTCTTGGGAAGGAGAATTATTTTTTGCTTCTCTCCAGGCCTGAGGGCACATACTTTCGAGTAGGCTTAGACTGAAGATATGGTTGGTCAAAAGACAAAAAAGGCAGCGTTTGAAGCACAATAGTACAAACTCACAGCAGATCTATACAGGGCTTTGCTGTTGGACCATTAGCACTTTGTGGTAAAAAGTTGGGCACATGTTTCTACTTTGACCCTTAGATTAAACAGCCAACTTATTTTCTATGAGACTTTATCATCTTAACAATCATCATCACCACTACTTCAACGCCTTGTCCCCAACGATAAGCCCGCAGAGTAGCAGAGGGAGTTATGTATACCTGGTAGGCTCGTGTCCTCACAGCGATGGCAGCATTTAAAGGGATCAGGAGGATCATCACAGCAACACCAGCCAGCACTGACGGGCCCAGGTTCTACAACACAGAGACAAGGCATGACCAATCAACACAGAGACAAGGCATGACCAATCAACACAGAGACAAGGCATGACCAATCAACACAGAGACAAGGCATGACCAATCAACACAGAGACAAGGCATGACCAACCAACACAGAAACAAATCATGACCAATCAACACAGAGATGGTCCCTGGTAAAACAATACAGACAGACCAGGCATGACTAATCAACACAGATGTCATTAGATCAACTTCCTCTCCAGTGGTCTAGTTATTCTAAGGCGGACTAATAAACCCACCTCCATGGTAAGAACTCACCTGCCACAGGAAGTATAGTGCCAGTATGATCTGAAGTGGGGCGGACCACAGCATGTTGAGAAAGGTGGTGAGATCCATGAAGCGCTGAGCGTCCACAGACATCAGGTTGACTATCTCTCCCACTGTAGATGTACGCTTGGCCGCGTTCGTGATGATCAGAGACTAGGGGGAGAGAACAGAAGAGAAAGAGAGAGATTCAGTACTTTCGCCACTGTAGTGAATGTGTGTGTGTTTGCGTGAATACATGCATATGGGTATGTGCGTGCATGCTTCTGTGTGTGTGTGTGTGTGTGTGTGTGTGTGTGTGCACGCTTCTGTGTGTGTGTGTGCATGCTTCTGTTTGTGTGTGCATGCTTCTGTTTGTGTGTGCATGCTTCTGTTTGTGTGTGCATGCTTCTGTGTGTGTGTGCATGCTTCTGTGTGTGTGTGTGTGTATGCTTCTATATGTGTGTGTGTGTGTGTGTGTGTATGCTTCTATGTCTGTGTGTGTGTGTGTGTGTGTATGCTTCTATGTGTGTGTGCATGCTTCTGTGTGTGTGTGTGTGTGTGTGTGTGTGTGTGTGTGTGTGTGTGTGTGTGTGTGTGTGTGTGTGTGTGTGTGTGTGTGTGTGTGTGTGTGTGTGTGTATGCTTCTGTGTGTGTGAGAGATTCTGCCTGTGTGTACCTTCCTGTAGATAGCTCCTATGATGGAGGTGCGGAGCCTCATCCCAGTGACGAAGCAGTACTGGAAGTGTTGGTGCAGGATGAGTGTCTGGAGGAAGGCTGTGAAGAACATGAGGAATGCCAGGGCATAACCCCACCAGGTGGGAGCGTCCTTCTGCTTCGTGAACGAGATCAATAAACTAGTGAGAGAGAGTGTGAGAGAGAGAGAGCGAGAAAGCGAGATCAAATGGAAATAAATTGAAATGTATTATTACTAAGAAAATGTTTTGCAGCATAACATACTGAATACATACAAATGATATGTGATCTGTAAGTACAATGAGCAAAGGGCAAGCCCTAGAATGAAGGACATAAAACAAGCAAAGGGAGGTGAAGTTTTTCCATTATGAGCTAACCACCATGATACCCATGTGGTTTACAGAAAGATATGATCTACCTAACAATCTATCACTGTCTCTTCTCTCCAGGAAATACATCATTAATAAACCCCTCTTTACGACACAGAGTGGGTTTATGCTTTCACAGAAAAGCGGCCATCATTCAAATACACACCCAGTCACGATAGCCTACACCGGGAAGACATTTACACGTTGGCTTTGCATCACATACAAATAAGACCATAAGAACGAAGAACGAACACCATGCAAAACTTACATTTGAGAGAAAATGAGAGACCATGATAGATTGTTAGGTAGATAATTTCCTTCCATAAACCACATAGGTAAATACTGTCCAGGTACTTGGAAACACTGTGGGAGTGAGAGGAACAATATTGTCCTGTCACCATGTAAAGCTACAAGGAAACAAATGCTCCTACAATGGGTCTGACAGAGGAACTACAGCAGTTATATTGAAATTTCACACAGATCTCTATCTTTCCTCAGAACTTCAAACTGTATTCAGGCCACGTTCAACGTGTTCATCTTGACATATAGGCTTCATAAGGGGTTATAATGCTTCGTGGTGCTCTACTTACCTGAGGAGCTGTGGGTTGACGAAGGTGATGAGGTCCTGTAGGAGTTTAAAGGCAGATCCGATGAGGAAGTAGGGTCCAAAAGCCTTGATGAGGGAGCGGAGGAAGGAGGGCTTCTTGGGGGTTTTCTTTTTGGACAGCAACACCTCCACCTCCTCAGGACTGTTCTCCTCCCCTACGTGGTTGGACTCTCCCGCTGGCAGAGGCTTGGAGTACAGAGCCTGGGTGGACCGGTCCTGAGCACTGTGGAGAAAATGTGGGGAAATGAGTTTCCAGTAGAAGAAGCATTCATCAAAGTCAACTTTTTCCTTGAAGTTAGCAGATATATTGTATATGTTTGTGTGATTTTCTCCCAGAGATCTGAATGTGGAGGGGTTAGATTTCAACAGGGGATTCATCAATGAAACATAACCCTCATTCACACCCCCAATTACAGGCTTAGGCCTCTCCTTCATATAACTTTACTGAAGGTAAACCAGACAGCACTTGGCAAGGAAACTGAAAAGAAAAAAAGAAAGAAAGAAAGGAGGAAGGGGAGAAAGGGAAAGAAGGAAGGAAAGGAGGGTGGGAAGGGAGAAGGGAAAGGCTTACTGCAGTATACTGTAAATTATGATGCATTGTGGGAAAATGTGGGTGGGGAAATAATTGCAGTATCTTCAATGGTACTGAATTTCACCCCTCAATCTTTGGAGCACTAAAAACCTTTTGACCACAGATGGGTTGACCACAGCTACTGAAACCACCGCAACCCTAAACAAAGAGTGGCAGTCAGTTTTAGAATGGGTGGCTGTGAAGAGAGTAGTAGAGGAAGATGTGTCCAGTGCGAGGGATCCTAAGAGGATCCCTGTGAGTATGCCTAGGCCAATAGAGAGTGGAGTGGCTTCCTTTCCTCTTTACCATAGCCACTGCCCAAGCCTGAAGCAGGGTTGTTTCTATAGGTCTGGTCTCTATAGGTCTGGTCTCTATAGGTCTGGTCTCTATAGGTCTGGTCTCTATAGGTGTAGTGGCTTCCTTTCCTTTTTACCATGGCCACTGCCCAAGCCTGAAGCGGGGTTGTTTCTATAGGTCTGGTCTCTATAGGTCTGGTCTCTATAGGTCTGGTCTCTATAGGTCTGGTCTCTATAGGTGTAGTGGCTTCCTTTCCTTTTTACCATGGCCACTGCCCAAGCCTGAAGCGGGGTTGTTTCGGACGCATACAGTCCACACTCAACGTTTCCAAACAGCCAAAACATTCAATGAGATCCAGGGATATGGTGCAACAAAAATGTTTATTCTTCTTATATCTAACAAAAAAAAGTATTATCCAATCAACTTAAAGCAGAGATTACTTGATATGGAAAATACAAAATATGACCTGTCTGTATGTATGTCTGTATGGTCAAAAAACTATACCGCTCCCGCGTCTGGCAAGGACCCCCCCCCCCCCCCCCCCCGAAGGCCCAACTTCCTGCCTTTATACTAACACACTTAACACAGTACAATGAATGGGCAAGAGGGGGGGGACAAAAACTGAGTTAAACTAACAACAAATGAATATATCTCAATCAAGTAAATATAAATCATAAAGGTACGTACCTAATATTTCATCATATACATTCATATTTAATATATTTACACAAATGTACAGGGAGCTCAGTATGTTCAGTCTTTTATACAAATATGTCCAAATCGGCTCTAACAGAGAGTGATAGGAATAACATGCGTTTCAGTAAGGCTGGTTTCTTAGCATTCATAGCCATGGTTGTCAACTGTACTGCAGAAATGTAACGTAAAACACACAAGATAGAGAACAAGTACTTGGGTGTACAACATTTACCTCAGAAGAGTTACAAGGTCTGTTGAACAATAGTATCCCGTCCTCCCAGGCTGCCGGCCCGGTGCAGGATCAGATAGGGCCAAGTAGTGGAATATTGGTGTAGGGTTAGTTGGTATAGAGGTTTTAATGTGTGTAGGGTTAGTTGGTATAGAGGTTTTAATGTGTGTAGGGTTAGTTGGTATAGAGGTTTTAATGTGTGTAGGGTTAGTTGGTATAGAGGTTTTAATGTGTGTAGGGTTAGTTGGTATAGAGGTTTTAATGGGTGTAGGGTTAGTTGGTATAGCGGTTTTAATGGGTGTAGGGTTAGTTGGTATAGCGGTTTTAATGGGTGTAGGGTTAGTTGGTATAGCGGTTTTAATGGGTGTAGGGTTAGTTGGTATAGCGGTTTTAATGGGTGTAGGGTTAGTTGGTATAGCGGTTTTAATGTGTGTAGGGTTAGTTGGTATAGAGGTTTTAATGTGTGTAGGGTTAGTTGGTATAGAGGTTTTAATGTGTGTAGGGTTAGTTGGTATAGAGGTTTTAATGTGTGTAGGGTTAGTTGGTATTGCGGTTTTAATGTGTGTAGGGTTAGTTGGTATAGCGGTTTTAATGTGTGTAGGGTTAGTTGGTATAGAGGTTTTAATGGGTGTTTAATTTTAGTCTCATACCTTGTTTGGGGAGTCTCCCACATGGCTTTTGGCGAACACCAAACGTGTTTGCTTATTTTTTTCATTAAGCAATGGCTTTTTCTGGGCCACTCTTCTGTAAAGCCCAGCCCTGTGGAGTGTACGGCTTAAAGTGGTCCTATGGACAGATATACCAATCTCCGCTGTGGAGCTTTGCAGCTCCTTCAGGGTTATCTTTGGTCTCTTTGTTGCCTCTGATTAATGCCCTCCTTGCCTGGTCTGTGAGTTTTGGTGGGCAACCCTCTCTTGGCAGGTTTGTTGTGGTGCCATATTCTTTCCATTTTTCAATAATGGATTTAAAATGGTTCTTCGTGGGATATTCAAAGTTTCAGATATTTTTGGTGTTGCAGTGGTGGTGTTGCAGACTAACTCTGGTTGACGAATTTTGGTATTTCCTGCTTCTGTTTCCAGGACACGTCCAAACATGATTTCTGGAAAAAGTTACAAGAATTTTGCAACCCTACCTGCAAGTCACATTGTGCTGCCTTGCAAAGTGGCGTGTAACTCATATTGGAAAACAGACAGAATTAGGATATACAACAATTGGAATTTTTATTCACCTGTAACTTGCATTCAGAATGTCATTCCAAATGACTGCCAGAGTAAGGAACACCGTGAGGAGACTAACTAACGAATCTAAACTGGAACAAACATTTCAGTAAGAGGTGCAAAAAAAAATCTAACTGATTGGATTCATTTAGAAAAATGTGTGTTATTTATCTTCGTGTAGCTTTAGACTAATCAAATGTACATGCAAACATAGATATTGAAACAAAAAATTAAATATCTAACTACAATAGAGCATGCTGGGAAATATGATAATGATGAGCGTGGTTTTGGTTCAAAGTGATGTGTATGAGTTTCAGGCCCCTGTATTAGGGTAAAACTAGGCCATCAGAATAAGGCCTTATAAAATATGTATGATATTTTGTAAAAAAATATATATATATAACATTCGCTTCGAATCTCACCTTGGTGAAATCCATAGGTCCAAAAATGGAGGAATGCAACAACCATGTCACATTGAGAATGTTCAGAAAATTTGGTCATAGAATCAATGACCGAAAAATACCTATTTTCAAAATCCGGAAAATACGTATTTCAACGTCCGGAAAATACGTATTTTCACCTTTTCGTTTAGCACCTAAAATGGACGTGATATCAATGTCTGGAAAATACTAATAAAAGACGTCTTTTCAACGTAATTTTGCAAACTGGGTGATTTCCCGCTCCAATTATGTTTTCCAACCAAGACCAGAGACAAAGGTGCTGGACACTGCAGTGGTTTCTATCCTAACAAAGGTGCTGCACACTGCAGTGGTTTCTATCCTAACAAAGGTGCTGGACACTGCAGTGGTTTCTATCCTAACAAAGGTGCTGGACACTGCAGTGGTTTCTATCCTAACAAAGGTGCTGCACACTGCAGTGGTTTCTATCCTAACAAAGGTGCTGGACACTGCAGTGGTTTCTATCCTAACAAAGGTGCTGGACACTGCAGTGGTTTCTATCCTAACAAAGGTGCTGCACACTGCAGTGGTTTCTATCCTAACAAAGGTGCTGCACACTGCAGTGGTTTCGATCCTAACAAAGGTGCTGGACACTGCAGTGGTTTCTATCCTAACAAAGGTGCTGGACACTGCAGTGGTTTCTATCCTAACAAAGGTGTTGGACACTGCAGTGGTTTCTATCCTAACAAAGGTGCTGGACACTGCAGTGGTTTCTATCCTAACAAAGGTGCTGGACACTGCAGTGGTTTCTATCCTAACAAAGGTGCTGGACACTGCAGTGGTTTCTATCCTAACAAAGGTGCTGGACACTGCAGTGGTTTCTATCCTAACAAAGGTGCTGGACACTGCAGTGGTTTCTATCCTAACAAAGGTGCTGGACACTGCAGTGGTTTCTATCCTAACAAAGGTGCTGGACACTGCAGTGGTTTCTATCCTAACAAAGGTGCTGGACACTGCAGTGGTTTCTATCACGCTCGCACACGTACACTCCAGTACTCAGAGCTCATAAAGACAACTCATCATCTCTCAACTGTTCTGGGAAAGAGTTGAAAGGGGAAACTACTGTTGACTTAGGCTGTGTAACCTTAAACATGAGCATGAGAAACCATTCTCTACACATTCATACTACTGGGTCAATATTGTTGTAAAAAGGAAAATAAGATAAGAAGGGACGTGATTTTTAAACAGTAAAAAATTAATAATTAAAAAATGTTATTGAAATTTGCAGGTTTCTCTTTTCTTTGTACCTAGAAGTAGTGAAATCATTGGAAGCCTTTGAGATAAGAGTCTCCTAATAGAACGTGTTCCAGGAAAGACTAAGGAAATTGAGCAACGGTATACACAATGTTCATGTGGATGTTAATCTCTCTCTCCCTGTGAGCCTTGGCCTGTTCCACATTCCTGTCTCCCTCCCTCTGTTCCTCCCTACATCCCTTGCCTCCCTCTCTCTCCCCCCCGCTCTCCCTCCAAGCCTTGGCCTGTCCCCCCCCCCCTTTCTCCCTCCCTCCATCTAAATGAGGAAAGATGGCGGCGATAGAGATGGCAGCTTCGCTTCTAGTCCTTAAGAAACTGTGCAGTATTTTGTTTTTTTAAGTATTATTTCTTACATTATTAGCCTAGAAAACCTTAAGTGTTATTACATACAGCTGGGAAGAACTATTGAATACAGTGAGCGAGTTTATAAGGAAGTGTATAGGAGATATTGTACCCACAGTGACTATTAAAACTTTCCCTAACCAGAAACCGTGGATTGATGGCAGAATTCACGCAAAACTGAAAGCCCATCCCACCGCATTTAATCATGGCAAGGCGACTGGAAACATGACCGAATACAAAACAGTGTAGTTATTCCCTCTGTAAGGCAATCAAACAAGCAAAGCGTCAGTATAGAGACAAAGTGGAGTCGCAATGTATCACCGTCTGGTACGGCAACTGCACTGCCCACAACCGCAGGACTCTCCAGAGGGTAGTGAGATCTGCACAACACATCACTGGGGGCAAACTACCTGCCCTCCACTACACCACCCGATGTCACAGGAAGGCCAAAAAGATCATCAAGGACAACAACCACCCAAGCCGCTGCCTGTTCACACCACTACCATCCAGAAGGCGAGGTCAGTACAGGTGCATCAATGCTGGGACAGAGAGATAGAAGCTGTTTTTCAATCTCAAGGCCATCAGATTGTTAAACAGCCACCACTAGCACAGAGAGGTGGCTGCCTACCTACAGACTTGGTATCATTGGCCACTTTATTAAATGGAACACTATTCACTTTAATAATGCCACTTTAAGAATGTTTACATATCTTGCATTACTCATTTCATATGTATATACTGTATACTGTATCCTCCACTATCTATTATTTACTATCTATTGCATCTTAGCCGCTCTGTCACTGCTCATCCATATATTTTATACTTCTATGTTCTCATCCCATTCCTATAGTAGATTGTGTGTATTAGGTTTTGTTGTGGAATTGTTAGATATTACCTGTTAGATATTGCTGCTCTGTTGGATCTAGAAGCATAAGCATTTCGCTAAACTCACAATAACATCTGCTAACCATGTGACCAATAAGATTTGTCTCTCTCCCTCCCTCCCTGTAAGCCTGGGCCTGCTCCACCTCCCCCTCTCCCTCCTTCCCTACCTGTGAGCCTTTTTCTGCTCCAGGTCCCACTCTCTCAGCAGCTTGGGGACGACCTCCTCTGAGCTGTCCCTCTTGTTCAGTGACCACAGGTCTTTGGCTTCCAGAGGGTTCTTATAGCCCTTGATGGCCATGCTGGGTCAGAGAGGGACACAACGTATTAGTGAAACTTTGTATAGAGAGAGTTCCTGGAAAATACTTTATCAGTATCCAGGAAACCATTGCACAGAGAGAAGACTGCTGTTTGCAGTTCCATTCATTATTGATCAAATATACCGATTAATTGTCGGGATAACATACGTGAATATGAAGTAGCTACAAGCCATACAAATATATAGGACAGACACAATGATGATGAACGGGACATAGTTGTTATGTGTGTGTGTGTGTGTATGGGGGAAATGGTTTTACCTAGTGAACCACCAGAAGGTCATTGTGGAGAGGAAGCCAGCGGTGGATTGTGGACAAGGATTCTGAGGAGAAAATAACAGAGTATGAAGATAGTAAAAAAAACTAAAAAACTCATACATTGTGGCCTGTCCTTGCGGGGACAAGAAGTCCTCACAAGAATAGTAAAACAAGAAAATATTCAGACGAGTGAGGACATTTCGCCAGACCCCACAAAGAAAAAGGCTATTTTAGGCTCAAGGGTTAGGGTTACAATTAGAGTTGCGGGTTAGGTTACAGGTTAGGAGTTAAGGTTAGGGATTTGGGGTTAAGGTTAAGAAAAAATTGATTTTGAATGGGAATCAATTGTTTGGTGCCCACAAGGATAGGAAAACAAATGTGTGTGTGTGTGTGTGTGTGTGTGTGTGTGTGTGTGTGTGTGTGTGTGTGTGTGTGTGTGTGTGTGTGTGTGTGTGTGTGTGTGTGTGTTGACTCACGGGGTCTGTGTCGACGTTGGAGAAAAGGGGGGGTTTCTCGTTAAAGCAACAGAGGATCAGCTGTGATACAACCAGACTGAAGTAGAGATAGAAGGTGATGAAACGCAGCTTGTCTGGAATCTCACTCTGAAACACAAGACAGGAGAAATACTTGATTGACCCGTTGGAGGACATTTTGTCATGAAGGCAATTTCTTAAAAGGAGTTTGACGGACACTAAAGCTGGGTGAACACTACATGATCGTGGCCCTGATTTGTCTGTCTGTCCCTGATTTGTCTGTCTGTCCCAGACAGGTTTTGGAGATCTGAGACACACTCCCCCATGCCGTTGCCTACTCGGGGCGGGCGGCCGTCACCGACGCTCGTTTAACGTGAGCGGGTCAGAGACACAATCTGAGGGCTACCGATCCAGTCACGGAGCAGTCCCAGACGTCCTGATATTTTCAAACCCGTTTAATTTTAAATCGGCACAAAATCTGCAATTCCCTTGTAGTGTGAGATGTGCAACGACAAGTTTTGAGAATGGTGATCAGCAATAGCCAATGAGAGCTCTGAAATTCACAAGCTACAGTATGTTATTCAATTCAGAACATCGGACAACAGACCTATTATTTCTCAACTCTCTCCGTTTCTCTCCCTCGCACTTCCTCCCCTTTGCTCTCTCCACATAGACTCATCCCTGCCTAACCCCCAAAACAACGTCCCTGCCTAACCCCCAAAACAACGTCCCTGCCTAACCCCCAAAACAACGTCCCTGTGTAACCCCCAAAACAACGCCCCTGCGTAACCCCCAAAACAACGTCCCTGTGTAACCCCTAAAACAACGTCCTTGCCTAACCCCCAAAACAACGTCCCTGTGTAACCCCTAAAACAACGTCCCTGTGTAACCCCCACAACAACGTCCCTGCCTAACCCCCAAAACAACGTCCCTGCCTAACCCCCAAAACAACGTCCCTGTGTAACCCCCAAAACAACGTCCCTGTGTAACCCCCACAACAACGTCCCTGTGTAACCCCCACAACAACGTCCCTGCCTAACCCCCAAAACAACGTCCTTGCCTAACCCCCAAAACAACGTCCCTGTGTAACCCCTAAAACAACGTCCCTGTGTAACCCCTAAAACAACGTCCCTGTGTAACCCCCACAACAACGTCCCTGCCTAACAACCAAAACAACGTCCCTGCCTAACCCCCAAAACAACGTCCTTGCCTAACCCCCAAAACAACGTCCCTGCCTAACCCCCAAAACAACGTCCCTGTGTAACCCCTAAAACAACGTCCCTGTGTAACCCCTAAAACAACGTCCCTGTGTAACCCCCACAACAACGTCCCTGCCTAACCCCCAAAACAACGTCCCTGCCTAACCCCCAAAACAACGTCCCTGTGTAACCCCCAAAACAACGTCCTTGCCTAACCCCCAAAACAACGTCCCTGTGTAACCCCCAAAACAACGTCCCTGTGTAACCCCCAAAACAACGTCCCTGTGTAACCCCCAAAACAACGTCCCTGTGTAACCCCCAAAACAACATCCCTGTGTAACCCCCAAAACAACGTCCCTGCCTAACCCCCAAAACAACGTCCCTGTGTAACCCCTAAAACAACGTCCCTGCGTAACCCCTAAAACAACGTCCCTGCCTAACCCCCAAAACAACGTCCCTGTGTAACCCCCAAAACAACGTCCTTGCCTAACCCCCAAAACAACGTCCTTGCCTAACCCCCAAAACAACGTCCCTGTGTAACCCCTAAAACAACGTCCCTGTGTAACCCCCACAACAACGTCCCTGCCTAACCCCCAAAACAACGTCCCTGCCTAACCCCCAAAACAACGTCCCTGTGTAACCCCCAAAACAACGTCCTTGCCTAACCCCCAAAACAACGTCCCTGTGTAACCCCTAAAACAACGTCCCTGTGTAACCCCCACAACAACGTCCCTGTGTAACCCCTAAAACAACGTCCCTGTGTAACCCCCAAAACAAAGTCCCTGTGTAACCCCCACAACAAAGTCCCTGCGTAACCCCTAAAACAAAGTCCCTGCCTAACCCCCAAAACAAAGTCCCTGCCTAACCCCCAAAACAACGTCCCTGCCTAACCCCCAAAACAACGTCCCTGTGTAACCCCCAAAACAACGTCCCTGTGTAACCCCCAAAACAACGTCCCTGTGTAACCCCCAAAACAACGTCCCTGTGTAACCCCCAAAACAACGTCCCTGTGTAACCCCCAAAACAACATCCCTGTGTAACCCCCAAAACAACGTCCCTGCCTAACCCCCAAAACAACGTCCCTGTGTAACCCCCAAAACAACGTCCCTGTGTAACCCCCACAACAACGTCCCTGCCTAACCCCCAAAACAACGTCCCTGCCTAACCCCCAAAACAACGTCCCTGTGTAACCCCCAAAACAACGTCCCTGTGTAACCCCCAAAACAACATCCCTGTGTAACCCCCAAAACAACGTCCCTGTGTAACCCCCAAAACAACGTCCTTGCCTAAACAACCGTAAGTTCTTTAGCTAGGAAAGGCGGGAGGAAAACACCCTTTGAGAAAGGCAAGGGATGAAGGAGAGAGCTGGAGGCAGATAGAGACATCAGAACGTACAAGTTAGGGGAAACCTTGATCTCACCTTGGCCTGTAGGATCTTGGAGCGGAAAGGTACGATGGCACATAGCACCGACAGGAACCAGAATATAAAGAGAATCCCTGAAGACTGGACTCCTCTCAACCTCTCAAACTGGATCAGAAACGTAGCTAGCAACTGAGGGAGAGAGGAGAGGGAGGGGTGGAGTTAACACGATTTAGATAAGCACAGAAACACAAAGGGCATGGCAGGATCATCTCTGCTCAGCTCTCTCTCCTTCATGCATAGGGTATATATATATATAAATAAATAAATATATAAGAGAGAGGAGAGAGGGAGAGAAAACCCATTGTGAACCAACACAGCAACTGCTCCACAATGATGCCTGTAAATAACAACACGCTCAACAGACGTACTTTCTATAGTGTAGCATGCTGTTAAGGCTACTGGTATACAATGACAATTTAATCATCTACCAACATAACGATACATACATGATGGATTGACTCTATGACAAGTTATGTATTCATAAGAGAATGTAAATCAGGGGGAAAAACACACTACCCTCCCCCTGTGCCCAATAGAAACACACAACCCTTCCCCTGTGCCCAATAGAAACACACAATCCTCCCCCTGTGCCCAATAGAAACACACTACCCCCCCCCCCCCCTGTGCCCAATAGAAACACACAACCCTCCCCCTGTGCCCAATAGAAACACACAACCCTCCCCCTGTGCCCAATAGAAACACACAACCCTCCCCCTGTGCCCAATAGAAACACACAACCCTCCCCCTGTGCCCAATAGAAACACACTACCCTCCCCCTGTGCCAAATACATTTTTATTTATTTTTTACACAAAAAACGAAGACAACCCTCCCCTATTTTGGACCACCCCAGTAAATGTTGAATTGTCGCTAAGCAACAAGAACCCAAAAATAAAGGTATTTTTCCAGGAAGTGAGTTGAATGCTGTACTGTATGTTTACAACGCCACGTCCTGTTGGTTGCGTACCATGGTAATGCCGACCACCAGCGGGGTAACGAAGTAGATGGGCGGATGTGTGTACCCCTGGTGCAACTCATTGAAGGTGGCGAAAAGATCTGTCCAACACACGATCCACAACACCAACGCAATTACCTAGAGGAGGAGAGGGAGATAGAGAGACCAAAAACTGAGCAGGAGTCCTTTGTTCAAAACACATCTCAAGTGTCTGGACAAGCTTGTATGTATGTCTGCTCCATTTCCTAGTACTGGTCATTAGCCTGTCTGATAAACATTTCCACTATTGCCTTTTCGTGGATTAACTAACTAATCTAATATGGGCACGACACAGGAAATTAAATCTCAGGCATAAAACAGGATTGCATCGAGAAAGACAGAGAGATGGAGACAGAGAGAACCATGCATGTCTGCTCCGTTTCCCAGTACTGGTCATTAGCCTGTCTCATAAACATTCCCACTATTCCCTTATCGTGGATTAATTAAAGCCTCTTAAGGATCTGACCTTTTTTTTTTTTTTTTTCCCCCCTCGCCTAAAATGACATACCCAAATCAAACTGGCTGTAGCTCAGGCCCTGAAGCAAGGACATGCATATTCTTAATACCATTTGAAAAGGAAACACTTTGACGTTTGTGGAAATGTGAAATGAATGTAGGAGAATAACACATTAGATCATCTTTGAAATGCAAGAGAAAGGCCATAATGTACCATTCCATGTTAGGCGCAATTTATATTTTGGCCAGTGTATGTGCAATGTTTCAGATTGATTCAATGAACCATTGCATTTCTGTTCAAAATGTTGTATCAAGTCTACCCAAATGTGCCTAATTGGTTTATTAATACATTATAAAAGTTCATAAATGTGTACTCTCCTCAAACAAAAGCATGGTTTTCTTTCACTGTAAAGCTACTGTAAAATTGGACAGTGCAGTTAGATTAACAAGAATTTAAACTTTCTGCCCATATCACATATGTCCATGTCCTGGGAAAGAGAGAGAAAGACAGAGAAACAGAGAGAGCGAGAGCGACACAGAGAGACAGAGACACAGAGAGACAGAGAGCGACACAGAGAGACAGAGACACAGAGAGAGCGAGAGCGACAGAGACACAGAGAGACAGAGAGCGAGCGACAGACACAGAGAGACAGGGACACAGAGAGACAGGGACACAGAGAGACAGGGACACAGAGACAGGGAGACAGAGAGCGAGCGACAGAGACACAGAGACACAGAGAGACAGAGAGACACAGAGAGACAGAGACACAGAGAGACAGAGAGACAGGGACACAGAGAGACAGAGACACAGAGAGACAGAGACACAGAGAGACAGAGACACAGAGAGACAGAGACACAGAGAGACAGAGACAGACAGAGAGACAGAGACAGACAGAGACAGACAGAGACAGACAGACAGAGACAGAGAGACAGAGAGACAGAGACAGACAGAGAGACAGAGAGACAGAGAGACAGAGAGACAGAGAGACAGAGAGACAGAGAGACAGAGACAGACAGAGACAGACAGAGACAGACAGAGAGACAGAGACAGACAGAGAGACAGAGACAGACAGAGAGACAGAGACAGAGAGAGCAGCCCAGTGTGTGGTATGGTCCCTCACCGTTTTGACTCTGTTGAGGACGGACATCATGATGTAACCCATTTTGTTCCTCTGGAGGTAGAAGAGGTAGGGGGGGCAAGCCAGCCACAGTAACACACACGGCAGCCATGACAGCACTGACAGCTGGAAACACTCCGGCAGGTCTGGGCTGTCTGTGTGGAGCGTCTGATTGGCTACCTGGAATCAAATAAGATGGCGACCAATGGGATGAGACCAATACCCTGTTAATGTCAAATCAAACAAATATCCAGCCGGGCCAATCAGAATTACCCTTTAGTCAGAACCTATGAGGACAATCTGAGTGACCCTTTAGTCAGAACCTATGAGGACAATCTGAGTGACCCTTTAGTCAGAACCTATGAGGACAATCTGAGTGACCCTTTAGTCAGAACCTATGAGGACAATCTGAGTGACCCTTTAGTCAGAACCTATGAGGACAAGACGGACGGAAGTAGAGCACTGTACGAGCCTATGGAATAGGGTGTCATGACGAACTTACCCAGGTCTTGTTTGACCTCCCAGACCACCAGTATTGTATATTATCAGTAGTCAAGACACTTTGTTTAACCGTGTGGAATGTTGCATGACATCAGCTGGCTCAAGAGCCGAGAGGGGGACACATGCACGCAGACGTAAAAATCCTTTGCCTCATTACAACTTCTACGGTTGCTACTTTACTTATTACGTAGAGAGAGATAGTCTTGTAGACTTCCATGGAGGGAAAAAGCACAGCCTTGGGGGTTGGGTTGCATCATGGACACTAAGAACTAAGTAGAGCAACTCAAGGAGACATTGGGAAGCTTCTTGAGATACTTAAACAAAACAGCATTACTCTCAAACTCAGCATATTTAATCCCATGCTGCTTAAATAATATGCTCAAATCGTTTTTGCATGTCTTCTTGAAATGAATCCAAGCTGAAATTAAAATACAGAAAGCTGGGTTTTTCACACTCAACAGTTTCCTGTGTTTATCATGAATGGTCAACCATCCAAAGGACATCCAGCCAATTTGACAGAAATGTGGGAAGCATTGGAGTCAACATGGACCAGCATCCCTGTGGA
This sequence comes from Salvelinus fontinalis, assembly GCF_029448725.1. Taxonomy (NCBI): domain Eukaryota; kingdom Metazoa; phylum Chordata; class Actinopteri; order Salmoniformes; family Salmonidae; genus Salvelinus; species Salvelinus fontinalis. The sequence goes on from NC_074665.1 coordinate 11,022,439, forward strand.
ACGCTTTCGACATCTTGTAGAGTCCATGTCCAGACAAATTGAGGCTGTTCTAAATTTGGGGATATATTTTCCCACAACTGTCCCAGAGTCTATTTGGAATAGACTATTTATTTCTCTACAAGCTGACCAATAGAATAGGTAAACCTTTCTTCTATGGGAGACAGTAGATTGACAGGCTAGTGATTTTGATGTTCGTTACTTGTCTTGTTGTCTGAGGAAAAGTTAATGTGGACAGTCATTCAAACACCTTCAAAGCGCTCATCAGAATTAGGTAAGAATTACCGCACGTCGCTGCATCCTAGACGTGCATGTACTGTTAATATGAATTAGCATCATCTAAAAGGGATTTCTGTCATTCTGAGCACCGTGGGTGGACGCCCTAATCAGGTTATTCACCCAACGCATATGGGTCCGGTCAATTAAAATGTTGCTGGTAAAATGTCTGGCGCCACAACAGAAAGCATGATCCACTATCACATCTACTCATCTTGTGGTTTTGTAGTATCAGACAGTGCTAACAAATACTGCTTTAAAATTACATCTAAGCACAAGAGTGAAGCGTATACAAATCACTATTTCACAGTCTACCTCAAAAGACCTCTATGAAAAGGCAGGATTCTTTGCACTTCAGGCTAAATACTATGTAACAAATGTGAATGCGGAACGATATCTTGAATATTTCTGTATTTATAGCCTATGGTCATAGTTAGCTATCTTAACATAGAATGGATTTAAGTTAATTAAAACAGAGTCAGTGAGACTGGACAACAAAGCTGGGACTCATAACGAACACAAATTATGTCTAATTATATTTATGTCAGGGGTCATGTCCTTTTAATCAAATTTGGGCAAAATAAATGTAATATATTACAGGTTGGTGTACATACAGTATGCAAATAAGGTTACTTGCCAGTCAAAGTCAGTTATAACTCCTTATGACAGCTGCCACGTCAGTCTTATGACAGCTGCCATGAATGCATTTCAGGACCAGCCAGTGGTGAATGCGTTTCAGGACCAGCCAGTGGTGAATGCGTTTCAGGACCAGCCAGTGGTGAATGCGTTTCAGGACCAGCCAGTGGTGAATGCGTTTCACGACCAGCCAGTGGTGAATGCGTTTCACGACCAGCCAGTGGTGAATGCGTTTCAGCACCAGCCAGTGGTGAACGCGTTTCAGGACCAGCCAGTGGTGAACGCGTTTCAGGACCAGCCAGTGGTGAACGCGTTTCAGGACCAGCCAGTGGTGAACGCGTTTCACGACCAGCCAGTGGTGAACGCGTTTCACGACCAGCCAGTGGTGAACGCGTTTCACGACCAGCCAGTGGTGAATGCGTTTCACGACCAGCCAGTGGTGAATGCGTTTCACGACCAGCCAGTGGTGAATGCGTTTCACGACCAGCCAGTGGTGAATGCGTTTCAGGACCAGCCAGTGGTGAATGCGTTTCAGGACCAGCCAGTGGTGAATGCGTTTCAGGACCAGCCAGTGGTGAATGCGTTTCAGGACCAGCCAGTGGTGAATGCGTTTCAGGACCAGCCAGTGGTGAATGCGTTTCAGGACCAGCCAGTGGTGAATGCGTTTCAGGACCAGCCAGTGGTGAATGCGTTTCAGGACCAGCCAGTGGTGAATGCGTTTCAGGACCAGCCAGTGGTGAATGCGTTTCAGGACCAGCCAGTGGTGAATGCGTTTCAGGACCAGCCAGTGGTGAATGCGTTTCAGGACCAGCCAGTGGTGAATGCGTTTCAGGACCAGCCAGTGGTGAAAGCGTTTCAGGACCAGCCAGTGGTGAAAGCGTTTCAGGACCAGCCAGTGGTGAATGCGTTTCAGGACCAGCCAGTGGTGAATGCGTTTCAGGACCAGCCAGTGGTGAATGTGTTTGAGTGAACAGAGCAGAAGAGGCCCACCCCCAGATAAACACAGCTGCCTATGTTTCTGCCTGTCAACACACCTATGAGGGGTGTGTGTGTGCCCTAATCATGCATTTTCTCATCACCATACACATTAACTACAAGTCTATGGATGACTTAATTCTAATGCGAAAATTATATGCAATTCCTTTTCCTCAACGGGTATGCATTTTTTGTGACAAAATTCAAAGTTATATATTGCATTATCCTTATCATGATTGAGTATGGATAATGTCAGCCAATTTGATAAATAAATAGCAAAGAGTGTTAAATATTTCATTTCCATGGTACTATCCAGTACAACACTAACATATTTTAAAAACTAAATACTTAAATGACAAATAATTTCTCATGTTTGCCATTTAATTTCCTTGTTGTGATTAGCATGACCTGGGACAACAAGAAAAAGATGAGGTGAAGCTGTATTATATATACAAACACACTGAATAACGCAGATAATCTTTGCTATGCTGGAAAATGAGAGACATGCACAATTAACCATCACCAATTATTTTATTAAGGATATACCTTACTGTACCCTTGGTGACCTGTGATAGAGACATTGTCCTAAAGGTAACAGTCATTCTTGTTCTTAGAAACACCTGTGTTCAACAAAACAAGTTACTATCTACAAAGTCTTCGCCTCCTGTAGGTTTCCTTGATAACGTTTTACAACACATAGGATTGCAGAAACTTATTGAATAGCAAGAACATTTCTATATTGTTGTTATGTTAGCACAACATCTTACACGGAACCCAAACCGGCTGTGCATAAATATATTTTGTTCTCCTACACCAAACGCGATCACGACACGCAGGTTAAAATATCAAGACAAATTCTGAACCAATGAAATTAATTTGGGGACAGGTCGAAAAGGACTAAACATGTATGGCAATTTAGCTAGTTAGCTTGCACTTGCTAGTTAATTTGTCCTATTTAGCTAGCTAATTTGTCCTGGGATATAAACATTGAGTTGTTATTTTACTTGAAATGCACAAGGTCCTCTACTCCGACAATTAATCCACACATAAAACGGTCAACCGAATCGTTTCTCGTCATCTCTCCTCCTTCCAGCTGTTACGTTCCCCAGTTTCTGTTTTGTATTTGAGTGTGTGTGTTTCAGGAGATGGCTTCCTGGAAGCCTCCCCAACCAGCTGATTGGTCGACCCCAGGCTAATTGATGATTGGAGCTGACCCCACCCCCTCGTCAAGAAGCAGCTGACTCTAATCACCATTGCCACCTGAAGATATAAAAGCCAGTGTTCTGTTCAGAAGAAATGATTAGAGATTAGAGAGAAGATTGAATATTTTGGAGAGATTAGAGAGAGAGAATTTTTCTGGAGAATTAGATTATGATATAGTGTTGGTTGTTTAACAGAAAGTGTGGTATGTAATGTGTTAGTTGTTGTTGGTAGCAGCTTTGATATGTTCTGTGTTTGTTTCTTTAGTGGCCTGAGTTAGTTTACTCAGTTTTGTTGTAAAGTGTTTGTGAAATTGTTAATAATTATTCTGTTTAATTTGTTCCCAGGGGGAAGGGAAAGGCACTTAGGGAGTGCTTAGGCAAGAGGCCCGAGGGCATACATATACCCGTAGTATATTCACTGTCTAGGCACACTAGGTAAGACCTGGGCGGACCACCCCCTGTATTTTGGTTTGGGCACCAGGTGGTGCTAAATTAGGTAAGTTAAGTGGGTAGGCAGGTTAGATAGGAGAGGGGGAGCTTTGATATTTACTTTCTTTCCTTTGGTTCTGTCCAGCCCCTTTTCCCCATATTACCGTGTAGGAAATAAATCTTAGTAACGGTAAATTCTGCCTTTGTCGTCCTTTCTCGCACCTACGCTCGCACCTACGGTCCATACCTCTTTCGCTTCACGGAGAGTTGAGTTGCAGCAGGGAGTTGCGTTCCTTCTTTATAGAGGCGTGCGTAACACCAGCCTTTTTCATCTTTGAACTTATATGGCAATTGGCATCTACACTTTCATAGTATTACCACGACAACTGGCAAAACATTTAGTCTTTCAATCACCCACGTGGGTATAACCAATGAGGAGATGGCACGTGGGTACCTGCTTCTATAAACCAGTGAGGAGATGGGAGAGGCAGGACTTGCAGCGCGATCTGCGTCAGAAATAGGAATGACTTCTATTTTAGCGTCACAGACTATCGTTGGCGCGCACGAGCATGGTGGGTGCAATTGAATAACATGGATTTCTAAATTTATTTTGCAACGCTTGTGCACGCGACGTGTCCGGTCTGGTCAGCTTGTTACTGAACATGTGACTAGTGGGAACAAAGTGGCACTGTAATTGACTGAACACATCAAGCAGTTCAGGGACAATGGATAATCCTGCCCTCTTCCTCCTCATCAGTACAGTTAGAAATATTAGTACTATCATTGGATGATATTCCTTTTCGGTTTCTATCAGATCCAGAGACGGGTCATAGGTCATCAGCCTGAACCGCCTGTGAAAAAGGAGCACAAATTATGCAACAAAAAAAAAAGTTAGCATGGATGGAAACCTAAAAACACAGATTTTCAATGTCCAATTCAGATATCCTACTGTTTTGATATTGTTCACAATAACTGTATGCACCGGTTTAGTGCATGTTGTCATAACCATTCATTCACTCAATTTACCCAAGTGTGGGCTTATTGAATAGTTCAATGAGGTGTTATAGCACAGGTAGGGATGACAATGTTCACTGTCTCCCATTTGGCAAGAAAGAGGAACACTTAACTAGACTAACCAATTGTACAAATCCATTGCTATTTAGTCCATGAAGGGAAGTAGCCAGATGGAAGAATGGTCTGCAGACTAGATCATCTTGTCCCTTACAATCTTTGGTACTGTCCCCTGTGGGATTCAATACTGTAACATTTACAATATTTACTGGCATGCAAACAAAAGCTTGACTTGCAATAAACAAAATGGCACATACAAGAGGATCATGGTTCTACAATATGAATAGAATTACATTTCATTTTACTCTGGACAGCACCATGCTGTAGAGTAGCCCTTATATCAAGGGAGTTTAATTAAGCTGGACCAGGGTGCACCGGGCTGTGGCCCGTCACGTGAACAGGCAAGGTGAGGGAGGAGCGCCCTGCTGAAATCGAACTGTCGCCAGGTCGTATTGTCAACAAGACAGCATGGTTCATCGTTCAGAAACACACATGTATTGGACTTGTAGTTAAGGCAGCCCCCCACCACCTCTCTGATTCAGAGTTAGTTGAATGCATTCAGTTGTGCAACTGACTAGGTATCCCCCCTTTCCCTTATGACTTTCAAACATACAGTGCACAGTACCTACCTCTATGCTTGCAACCTCTGCCTCCTCTCTATCCAAGTAGTAGTGCCTGATATGGTACTACTACGATGATACTACTATATACTCCTGAGGTGCTGACCTGTTGCACCCTAGACAACCACTGTGATTATTATTATTTGACCCTGCTGGTCATTTATGAACATTTGAACATCTTGGCCATGTTCATATTGGCCTGTACACCTGCATTGCTTGCTGTTTGGGGGTTTTAGGCTGGGTTTCTGTACAGCACTTTGTGACATCAGCCGATGTAAGAAGGGCTTTATGAATACATTTGATTTGATATGGGATACCTACTTGTACATGTGCTAACCTCTCTCCTGCAGTCACATCTGGAACTCTTAAACACACAGACATGCTGACACAGACACACATACAGTGTGAGAGCTGGGCCAAAAAAATAACAAAATGTTATATTGTACATGTGACGTTAGACTATATAGTCCGATGACACGCTTTCAGATAATTCCCTTGTTTTTGAATAGCCACATACTCTACAGGGGATCACTAATGGTAACATCAGTCCATCATAACTTGCTAGCTATTTGTAGTGGAAAATAACCAATGCTAGTAATCCAGCTAATGATTTCAATGCACCTTCCAAATGTGAAATTAAAAGACAAAAAAAAGCCACTTACCGTACCTCAAGGGGTTCCACGATGTAGCTGGCTAACGTTAGCCAGTAGTGTTAGCCTGTAGTGCCTCTTCATAGCCAGCTAGCTATCTAGCCTACTACAGGTAGCTAGCTACATAAACTCAGGAAAAAAAGAAACGTCCCTTTTTCAGAACCCTGTCTTTCAAAGATAATTTGTAAAAATCCAAATAACTTCACAGATCTTCATTGTAAAGGGCTTAAACACTGTTTCCCATGCTTGTTCAATGAACCATAAACAAGTAATGAACATGCACCTGTGGAACGGTCGTTAAAACACTAACAGCTTACAGACGGTAGGCAATTAAGGTCACAGTTATGAAAACTTAGGACACTAAAGAGGCCTTTCTGCCAACTCTGAAAAACACAAATAGAAAGATGCCCAGGGTCCCTGCGTGAACATGCCTTAGGCATACTGCAAGGAGGCATGAGGACTCCAGATGTGGCCAGGGCAATAAATTGCAATGTCCGTACTGTGAGACGCCCAAGACCGCGCTACAGGGAGACAGGACGTACATCTGATCGTTCTCGCAGTGGTAGACCACGTATAACATCGGCACAGGATCGGTACATCCGAACATCACACCTGTGGGACAGGTACAGGATGGCAATAACAACTGCCCGAGTTACACCAGGAACGCACAATCCCCCCCATCAGTGCTCAGACTGTCCACAATAGGCTGAGAGAGGCTGGACAAAGCTTGTAGGCTGTTGTAAGGCAGGTCTTCACCAGACATCACCGGCAACAACGTCGCCTAATGGCACAAACCCACCGTCGCTGGACCAGACAGGACTGGCAAAACGTGCTCTTCACTGACGAGTCGCGGTTTTGTCTCACCAGGGATTCGCGTTTATCGTCTAAGGAATGAGCGTTACACCGAGGCCTGTATTCTGGAGCGGGATCGATTTGGAGGTGGAGGGTCCGTCATGGTCTGGGGCGGTGTGTCTCAGCATCATCGGACTGAGCTTGTTGTCATTGCAGGCAATCTCAACGCTGTGCGTCACAGGGAAGACATCCTCCTCCCTCATGTGGTACCTTTCCTGCAGGCTCATACTGACATGACCCTCTAGCAGGACAATGCCACCAGCCATACTGCTCGTTCTGTGCATGATTTACTGCAATACAGGAATTCAGTGTTCTGCCATGGCCAGCGAAGAGCCCGGTCCTCAAGCCCATTGAGATGGGATCTGTTGGATCGGAGGGTGAGGGCTATGGCCATTCCCCCCAGAAATGTCCGGGAACTTGCAGGTGCCTTGGTGGAAGAGTGGGGTAACATCTCACAGCAAGAACTGGCAAATCTGGTGCAGTCCATGAGGAGGAGATGCACTGCAGTACTTAATGCAGCTGGTGGCCACACCAGATACTGACTGTTACTTTTGATTTTGACCCCCCCTTTGTTCAGGGACACGTTATTCCATTTCTGTTAAGATTGCTGAAAATAAACACAGTTGACAGTGAGAGGGCATTTCTTTTTTTTGCTGAGTTTATAATAGTCAATTAGCCATATTAGCTAACTCGTAGTAGTCCCCTCCGCTGAGCTCTATAGTCCTCTCCCGGGAGCTCCTCGCACACACTGGCTGTTCTTTATTTTCCCGTGGCGTTTCATACTGGTTGCTGTTGCCAGGACAGCCCCAAAACACGCCACATCGATACCATTGATCGATACAGCCACGACCGAAGATGACTGTTGCCAGGACAGCCCCAAAACACGCCACATCGATACCGTATGCCTCATTGATCGCCACGACCGAAGATGACTGTTGCCAGCAAGCACAACCTCTTCCGCCTCATGTTACCCAAACACCTCCCGCAGCGTTTCACAATCAACACAAGTCAAAAAACGATATAGCAAATGAGGAAACTAAAGTCTTAAACCACACACAGTATGGAAAGGAATTATTGATCATTAATTTTGTTTTTGTCACAACTCAGGCTAAATCACAACAAGGATATGAAATTGCAAACATGAGAAATGTAATTTAAGTTTAAGTTAAATGTGTTAGTATTGTACTGGATAATATCATGGAAATTAAATAATAAACCCAATTTGCTATTTATTTTTCAAAATGGGCAGACATTATCCATATTCAAATCATGAAAATGATAATGTAATATATATTTTTTTGCATTTCAATTTGAATTGGTGTCACAAAAAAAAAAAGTATATCCACTTAGAAAAAGGAATTCCAAACAGAATATTGATTTGTCATTTGACCATTTGCATTTCGGCAGCTAAATGCTTCCATAATTTACTGCAGGAAGTGAAAAACCAAAAAGGCAAGGCACACACTATCCATGTACCATGCATTGCATCTCACAGACTGATCCACCACTTCTAGTCATTGACAGACAGTGGAGTCTATTTGGCCATTTCTGTCATGTTTGAGTATACACATGCCAGGTGTTCTTGTAATGGTCTTCAGTATAGCATGGAAAATAAGACCCCGGCTGGACAGTAAAATGTATAAATATTTGGAAATACTCTAAGCAAGTCATCATTTATTTGTAGATATTCAAGGTTACTTTGTTAAGATGCCATTTTAAATCCAAATAAATAACTCACAGGCACATGTACCATTCCTTCCTTAGTAAACCAGTATAAACCAGTTGACATCATGGGATGCGGCACTATAGCTATCCCCTATAGCTACACATAGAATTAATGGCATTTACCTTCAGCCCATCTGCTTAATAGACAGGGTTTAAGAGGAGGACAGGCCCGGGTTTAAGAGGAGGACAGGGTTTAAGAGGAGGCCCGGGTTTAAGAGGAGGACAGGCCAGGGTTTAAGAGGAGGACAGGCCCGGGTTTAAGAGGAGGACAGGGTTTAAGAGGAGGGCAGGCCAGGCCCGGGTTTAAGAGGAGGACAGGCCCGGGTTTAAGAGGAGGACAGGCCAGGGTTTAAGAGGAGGACAGGCCAGGGTTTAAGAGGAGGGCAGGCCAGGCCAGGGTTTAAGAGGAGGACAGGCCAGGCCAGGGTTTAAGAGGAGGCCAGGGTTTAAGAGGAGGACAGGGTTTAAGAGGAGGACAGGGTTTAAGAGGAGGACAGGCCAGGGTTTAAGAGGAGGACAGGCCAGGGTTTAAGAGGAGGCCAGGGTTTAAGAGGAGGACAGGCCCGGGTTTAAGAGGAGGACAGGACAGGGTTTAAGAGGAGGACAGGGTTTAAGAGGAGGACAGGCCAGGGTTTAAGAGGAGGACAGGGTTTAAGAGGAGGACAGGCCAGGGTTTAAGAGGAGGACTGGGTTTAAGAGGAGGACAGGCCAGGGTTTAAGAGGAGGACAGGCCAGGGTTTAAGAGGAGGACAGGCCAGGGTTTAAGAGGAGGACAGGCCAGGGTTTAAGAGGAGGACAGGCCAGGGTTTAAGAGGAGGCCAGGGTTTAAGAGGAGGACAGGCCCGGGTTTAAGAGGAGGACAGGCCAGGGTTTAAGAGAAGAACAGGCCAGGGTTTAAGAACAGGCCAGGGTTTAAGAACAGGCCAGGGTTTAAGAACAGGCCAGGGTTTAAGAGGAGGCCAGGCCAGGGTTTAAGAACAGGCCAGGGTTTAAGAGGAGGCCAGGCCAGGGTTTAAGAACAGGCCAGGGTTTAAGAGGAGGCCAGGCCAGGGTTTAAGAGGAGGCCAGGGTTTAAGAGGAGGCCAGGGTTTAAGAGGAGGCCAGGGTTTAAGAGGAGGCCAGGGTTTAAGAGGAGAACAGGCCAGGGTTTAAGAGGAGAACAGGCCAGGGTTTAAGAGGAGAACAGGCCAGGGTTTAAGAGGAGAACAGGCCAGGGTTTAAGAGGAGAACAGGCCAGGGTTTAAGAGGAGAACAGGCCAGGGTTTAAGAGAAGAACAGGCCAGGGTTTAAGAGGAGGACAGGCCAGGGTTTAAGAGGAGAACAGGCCAGGGTTTAAGAGGAGAACAGGCCAGGGTTTAAGAGGAGGGCAGGCCAGGGTTTAAGAGGAGGACAGGCCAGGGTTTAAGAGGAGGGCAGGCCAGGGTTTAAGAGGAGGGCAGGCCAGGGTTTAAGAGGAGGGCAGGCCAGGGTTTAAGAGGAGGGCAGGCCAGGGTTTAAGAGGAGGACAGGCCAGGGTTTAAGAGGAGGCCAGGCCAGGGTTTAAGAGGAGGACAGGCCAGGGTTTAAGAGGAGGAGAGGCCAGGGTTTAAGAGGAGGAGAGGCCAGGGTTTAAGAGGAGGAGAGGCCAGGGTTTAAGAGGAGGCCAGGGTTTAAGAGGAGGACAGGCCGGGGTTTAAGCGGAGAACAGGCCGGGGTTTAAGAGGAGGACAGGCCGGGGTTTAAGAGGAGGACAGGCCGGGGTTTAAGAGGAGGACAGGCCAGGGTTTAAGAGGAGGACAGGCCGGGGTTTAAGCGGAGAACAGGCCGGGGTTTAAGAGAAGGACAGGCCGGGGTTTAAGCGGAGAACAGGCCGGGGTTTAAGCTTAGAACAGGCCAGGGTTTAAGAGGAGAACAGGCCAGGGTTTAAGAGGAGAACAGGCCAGGGTTTAAGAGGAGAACAGGCAAGGGTTTAAGAGGAGGACAGGCCAGGGTTTAAGAGGAGAACAGGCCAGGGGGTTTAAGAGGAGGGCAGGCCAGGGTTTAAGAGGAGGGCAGGCCAGGGTTTAAGAGGAGGGCAGGCCAGGGTTTAAGAGGAGGACAGGCCAGGGTTTAAGAGGAGGACAGGCCAGGGTTTAAGAGGAGGACAGGCCAGGGTTTAAGAGGAGGACAGGCCAGGGTTTAAGAGGAGGACAGGCCAGGGTTTAAGAGGAGGACAGGCCAGGGTTTAAGAGGAGGACAGGCCAGGGTTTAAGAGGAGAGGAGGCCAGGCCAGGGTTTAAGAGGAGAGGAGGCCAGGGTTTAAGAGGAGAACAGGCCGGGGTTTAAGCGGAGAACAGGCCAGGGTTTAAGAGAACAGGCCAGGGTTTAAGAGGAGGGCAGGCCAGGGTTTAAGAGGAGGACAGGCCAGGCCAGGGTTTAAGAGGAGAACAGGGTTTAAGAGGAGGACAGGCCAGGGTTTAAGAGGAGGACATGCCAGGGTTTAAGAGAAGAACAGGCCAGGGTTTAAGAGGACAGGATTTAAGAGGACAGGATTTAAGAGGAGGCCAGGGTTTAAGAGGAGGACAAGCCAGGGTTTAAGAGGAGGGCAGGCCAGTGTTTAAGAGGACAGGCCAGGGTTTAAGAGGAGGGCAGGCCAGGGTTTAAGAGGAGGCCAGGGTTTAAGAGGAGGCCAGGCCAGGGTTTAAGAGGAGAACAGGCCAGGGTTTAAGAGGACAGGATTTAAGAGGACAGGATTTAAGAGGAGGCCAGGGTTTAAGAGGAGGACAAGCCAGGGTTTAAGAGGAGGACAGGCCAGGGTTTAAGAGGAGGACAGGCCAGGGTTTAAGAGGAGGACAGGCCAGGGTTTAACCTGTCTAGGATGAGTGTGCCGCTAGCGGCACTCCCCCCCCACCCCCACTGAAAAACCAGTGCCGCGAAATTCAAAAAAAATATTTTTTTTTAATATTTAACTTTCACACATTAAAGTCCAATACAGCTAATGAAAGACACAGATCTTGTGAATCCAGTCAACATGTCCGATTTTTAAAATGTTTTACAGGGAAGACACAATATGTAAAGATGTACATCTATTACCTAAAAACACATTAGCATAATCCACCATCTTTTATTTGTCCACCAACACCAGTAGCCATCACCAATTCGGCTAAACTAAGATATTTATAGCCCCTAACCAAGAAAAAAACTCATTAGATGACAGTCTGATAACATATTTATGGTATGGGATAGGTTTTGTTAGAAAAAAGTGCATATTTCAGGTAGATGGCATAGGTTACAATTGCACCCACCGTCACAAATGGAATAGAAAAACTACTTAGAGCAACGTGTTTACCTACTTACTAATCATCAAACATTTCGTAAAAATACACAGCATACACGAATCGAAAGACACAGATCCTGTGAATACAGACAATATTTCAGATTTTCTAAGTGTCTTACAGCGAAAACACAATAAATCGTTATATTAGCATAGCACATAGCAGCCCAGCATTGATTCTAGCCAAAGTGAGCGATAAAAGTCAACATCGCCAAAATATATAAATTTTTTCACTAACCTTCTCAGAATTCTTCAGATGACACTCCTGTAACATCATATTACACAATCCATATAGAGTTTGATCGAAAATGTTTATATTTAGCCACCAAAATCATGGTTAGACAATGTGAAATGTAGCTCATCTGGTCAGAAAATGTCCTTGCGCCACTTAGACAGTGATCTACTCTTATACATAAATACTCATAAACGTGACTAAAAAATATAGGGTGGACAGGGATTGATAGACAATTTAATTCTTAATACAATTGCGGAATTACATTTTTTAATTTATCCTTACTTTTCAATACAGTTTGCGCCAAGCGAAGCTACGTCAAAAAACATGGCGTCCTAAGCCACTAAAATGTTTCGACAGAAACACGATTTATCATAATAAAAATGTCCTACTTTGAGCTGTTCTTCCATCAGTATCTTGGGCAAAGGATCCTTTCTTGGGAGTAATCGTCTTTTGGTGGAAAGCTGTCCTCTTGCCATGTGGAAATGCCAACTGCGTTCGGGATGAACTGAAAGCGTGCCCAGCTATTCACAGCGTTAAAGAAATAAATGTCCCAAAATCGCACTAAACGGATATAAATTGCTATAAAACGCTTTAAATTAACTACCTTATGATGTTTTTAACTCCTATAACGAGTAAAAACATGACCGGAAAAATATAACAGGCTAAACTAACGCTTGGAAAAATAGCAGGTCGATGTCCTCCACGCGCATTACGCAGCAAGAAAAGAGTTCCTACCTACAGGGTTTTTTTATTTATAGGGCCTGTGAACGCGCAATCGACCCCATTCAAATCGTCATCACGTAAAGGCATCCAGGGGAAGACGTAAGCAGTGTCCGTATAGTCATAGCAATAACAGTGCCCTTTTAACTGACTCCAGAACAGTGGCCAAAATTTCTGAAAACTGACTCCATGTCAGGGAAATTGCTGTAGAATGGGCTCTGTTCCACTTAGAGACAAAATTTCAACTCCTATAGAAACTATAGACTGTTTTCTATCCAATAATAATAATAATATGCATATTGTACGATCAAGGATTTTGTGGGAAGCCGTTTCAAAAATTACACGATTAGCATAAATAGTCTCAACAGCGCCCCCATCCTCAAATTAAGAGGAGGACAGGCCAGGGTTTAAGAGGAGGACAGGCCAGGGTTTAAGAGGAGGGCAGAACAGGGTTTAAGAGGAGGGCAGAACAGGGTTTAAGAGGAGGGCAGAACAGGGTTTAAGAGGAGGGCAGAACAGGGTTTAAGAGGAGGACAGGGTTTAAGAGGAGGACAGGCCAGGGTTTAAGAGGAGGACAGGCCAGGGTTTAAGAGGAGGACAGGCCAGGGTTTAAGAGGAGGCCAGGCCAGGGTTTAAGAGGAGGCCAGGCCAGGGTTTAAGAGGAGAACAGGCCAGGGTTTAAGAGAAGAACAGGCCAGGGTTTAAGAGAAGAACAGGCCAGGGTTTAAGAGGAGGCCAGGGTTTAAGAGGAGGCCAGGGTTTAAGAGGAGGCCAGGCCAGGGTTTAAGAGGAGGCCAGGCCAGGGTTTAAGAGGAGGCCAGGCCAGGGTTTAAGAGGAGGCCAGGCCCGGGTTTAAGAGGAGGCCAGGCCAGGGTTTAAGAGGAGGCCAGGGCAGGGTTTAAGAGGAGAACAGGCCAGGGTTTAAGAGGAGAACAGGCCAGGGTTTAAGAGGAGAACAGGCCAGGGTTTAAGAGGAGAACAGGCCAGGGTTTAAGAGGAGGAGAGGCCAGGGTTTAAGAGGAGGAGAGGCCAGGGTTTAAGAGGAGGACAGGCCCGGGTTTAAGAGGAAGCCAGGCACGGGTTTAAGATGAGGATAGGGTTTAAGAGCAGGACAGGCCTGGGTTTAAGAGGAGAACAGGGTTTAAGAGGAGGACAGGCCCGGGTTTAAGAGGAGGCCAGGATTTAAGAGGAGGACAGGCCAGGGTTTAAGAGGAGAACAGGCCAGGGTTTAAGAGGAGGACAGGCCCGGGTTTAAGAGGAGGACAGGCCCGGGTTTAAGAGGAGGGCAGGCCAGGGTTTACGAGGAGAACAGGCCAGGGTTTAAGAGGAGAACAGGCCAGGGTTTAAGAGGAGAACAGGCCAGGGTTTAAGAGGAGAACAGGCCAGGGTTTAAGAGGAGGACAGGCCAGGGTTTAAGAGGAGGACAGGCCAGGGTTTAAGAGGAGAACAGGCCAGGGTTTAAGAGGAGAACAGGCCAGGGTTTAAGAGGAGGACAGGGTTTAAGAGGAGGACAGGCCAGGGTTTAAGAGGAGGACAGGCCAGGGTTTAAGAGGAGGACAGAGTTTAAGAGGAGAACAGGCCAGGGTTTAAGAGGAGGCCAGGCCCGGGTTTAAGAGGAGGCCAGGCCCGGGTTTAAGAGGAGGACAGGCCAGGGTTTAAGAGGAGGACAGGCCAGGGTTTAAGAGGAGGACAGGCCAGGGTTTAAGAGGAGGACAGGCCAGGGTTTAAGAGGACAGGCCCGGGTTTAAAAGGAGGCCAGGCCTGGGTTTAAGAGCAGGCCAGGCCCGGGTTTATGAGCAGACAAGGCCAGGGTTTAAGAGCAGGCCAGGCCAGGGTTAAAGCACAGGCCAGGCCAGGGTTAAAGCGCAGGCCAGGCCAGGGTTTAAGAGCAGGCCAGGCTTTAAGAGCAGGCCAGGCCAGGGTTTAAGAGCAGGCCAGGCTTTAAGAGCAGGCCAGGCCAGGGTTTAAGCGCAGGCCAGGCCAGGGTTTAAGAGCAGGACAGGCCCGGGTTTAAGAGGAGGCCAAGACTGAATCATATTAGTATGACGACAGGACAAAAGCAATATACACAGCATGGTACACAGCATGGTTGTGTAAATCGAGGGGACTGAACTGAATGAAGTGACTGAATAACCAAGTTGCTAGCTTGTCATTGTACCACGTGGTCTGTTGCGCCAGAACAGGCACCTCCCCAGTGTGGCAATTAGTATCAATAGTTCAAATAAAGATCACACTAGTGAACAGCCACACAGTGAGTGGTAGGTTGGATTGTAGGTTGTGGTGTGTGAATGGAGGTTGTGGTGTGTGAGTGTTAGGTTGTGGTGTGTAGAATGACAGCTATGGTTAGCTGAAGTATTTATCCACTTGTGTTACACCCCAGCCCTCCTTTCTGTAGGGTGTGCCTGCATGGCACATCAACCCTCAGGCTGGCGGATGCCTTCTTTGCACTAGCAATTGTCTTATCTTTCCCTTTTCTTACCAGCACAGTCCAGAACAGAGCAGCACGTTGTACACGGAGGGTGATCGTCAGTAGCACGCATGTCCCTTTCTCCTGGTTCAAAGTTGAGGAGAGATTGACTGCGTCACTATTGACCTATTGGCGGCAGCAGGAAGCCTTGTAGGGTAGGAGTGTTGTGCCAGTAACCGAAAGGTTGCTGGATCGAATCCCAGAGTTGACAAGGTAACAATCTGTCGTTCTGCCCCTGAGAAAGGCAGTTAACCCACTGTTACCCGGGCGCCGATGACGTGGATGTCGATTAAGGCAGCCCCCCAAACATCTGAACAAATATCACATCACTAGTGGAGTTAATGGCTCTGTTGGTCCAAAGGGAAAGGAGGATACCTAGTCAGTTGTACAACTGAAATGTGTGTTCTGCATTTACCCCCTCTGAATCAGAGAGGTTTGGGGGGGCTGCCTTAAAAATCGACATCATCGGCGCAACCTTTCGGTTACCGGCCCAACGCTCTAACCACTATGGTAGCCTTCTTTTGATGCCAGTGACAAGGCTGATTAGAGAATGAACGCAAATGTTTAGCCGGTCATTATTGCTCACTTTATCATTGTGACCAATTCTGGAATCAAACTGTTGACTTTGTTGTTTAGTAATTAACGTTAATAGTCCTTTTGACATCAACACATCACAATGTCAACAGTCATAGCTTTGCAGCTTCTCCCATCCCCCCCTATAGTGAAAGTGCGTTACACACCCTCTGGTTATGTTGGAAAAAAGGAAGTGTGAGCATGTTTGACAACTTTGCATTGTAAAGGTACCGCATGCAAATAAATCATTGGCTGACACAAGTAAGCCACAGTACTGTAAGTATACTGCTATTTAACAAACCATTTTATGTGAGAACTTGAAACCAACCATGGAGATAATTTAAAGTTCTTTGCAAGACTATTCTAAAAGAATGGCAGCTGAGTACAAAAAGGTTTCTTTTCCCATAACACTCTTAGTTTTGGGTCTGGGTGCCAAGATTGCTCAATAGCTGCAGTCAGTGTTTACGGTGAGTGTGAATTTCCCCATGGCGAATAAAAGTATGAGTCATCTACAGTTGAAGTCAGAAGTTTACATACACCTTAGCAAAATACATTTAAAAACTCAGTTTCACAATTCCTGACATTTTATCCTAGTAACAATTGCCTGTCTTAGGTCAGTTAGGATCACCACTTTATTTTAAGAATGTGAAATGTCAGAATAATAGTAGAGAGAATGATTTATTTCAGCTTTTATTTCTTTCATCACATTCCAAGTGGGTCAGAAGGTTACATACACTCAATTAGTATTTGGTAGCATTGCCTTTAAATTGTTTAACTTGGGTCAAACATTTTGGCTAGCCTTTCACAAGCTCCTAACAATAAGTTGGGTGAATTTTGGCCCATTCCTCCTGACAGAGCTGGTGTAACTGAGTCAGGTGTGTAGGCCTTCTTGCTCACACAGACTTTTTCAGTTCTGCCAACACATTTTCTATAGGATTGAAATCAGGGCTTTGTGATGGCCACTCCAATACCTTGACTTTGTTGTCCTTAAAACCTCTTAAGCCATTTTGCCACAACTTTGGAAATATGCTTGGGGTCATTGTTCATTTGGAAGACCCATTTGCGACCAAGTTTTAACTTCCTGACTGATGTCTTGAGATGTTGCTTCAATATATCCACATAATTTTCCTCCCTCATGATGCCATCTATTTTGTGAAGTGCACCAGTCCCTCCTGCAGCAAAGCACCCCCACAACATGATGCTGCCACCCCCGTGCTTCACAGTTGGGATGGTGTTCTTCGGCTTGCAAGCCTCCCCCTTTTTCCTCCAAACATAACGATGGTCATTATGGCCAAACAGTTCTATTTTTGTTTCATCAGACCAGAGGATATTTCTCCAAAAAAGTAGGATCTTTGTCCACATGTGCAGTTGCAAACCGTAGTCTGGCTTTTTTATGCCGGTTTTGGAGCAGTGGCTTCTTCCTTGCTGAGTGGCCTTTCAGGTTATGTCGATATGGGACTTGTATTACTGTGGATATAGATACTTTTGTACCCATTTCCTCCAGCATCTTCACAAGGTCCTTTGCTGTTGTTCTGGGATTGATTTGCACTTTTCACACCAAAGTACGTTCATCTCTAGGAGACAGAACGTGTCTCCTTCCTGAGCGGTATGACGGCTGCGTGGTCCCATGGTGTTTATACTTGCGTACTATTGTTTGTACAGATGAACGTGGTACCTTCAGGCGTTTGGAAATTGCTCCCAAGCATGAACCAGACTTGTGGAGGTCTACAATTTTTTTTCTGAGGTCTTGGTTGATTTCTTTTGATTTTCCCATGATGTCAAGCAAAGAGGCACTGAGTTTGAAGGTAGGCCTTGAAATACATCCACAGGTACACCTCCAATTGACTCACATGATGTCAATTAGGTTAACAGAAGCTTCTAAAGCCATGACATCATTTTCTGGAATTTTCCAAGCTGTTTAAAAGGCACAGCCAACTTAGTGTATGTAAACTTCTGACCGACTGGAAATGTGACACAGTGAACTATAAGTGAAATAATCTGTCTGTAAACAATTGTTGGAAAAATGACTTGTGTCATGCACAAAGTAGATGTCCTATCCGACTTGCCAAAACTATAGTTTGTTAACAAGAAATTTGTGGAGTGGTTGAAAAACAAGTTTTAAATGACTCCAAACGAAGTGTATGTAAACTTCTGGCTTCAACCGTATATTCTATAACTTTCACAGTGCTGAAAATGTTATTCAGTGGCATTAGAAGCAAGCATTCATAAATGACTTGTCTGATGTCATCTGTGTTCTCTAATGATCCTTATAAACTGGGTGGTTCGAGCCCCTGATCGCTGAAAGCCGCGGTATATCAGACCGCGCTGCATTGTGCCTAAGAACAGCCCTTAGCCGTGGTATATTGGCCATATACCACACACCCCCACTCGGGCCTTATTGCTTAAATATTTAGCTTGTTCTGCCTCTCACTCAGCAAGGCAGTTAACCCACTGTTACCCCGGCGCCGAAGACGTGGATGTCGATTAAGGCAGCCTCCCGCACCTCTCTGATTCAGAGGGGTTGGGTTAAATGCGGAAGACACATTTCAGTTGAATGCATTCAGTTGTACAACTGACTAGGTATCCCCCCTTTCCCTAATTAGCACTTAACATATGTTATGAACAATATGTTATGAACAATATGCACCTAATTGGTATGATGTTGCTGTTGTATGAACATAGGGGGGGTTGGTGCATAAGCATAAAGGTTGGTGTATAAACATAATAATGGCATAGAAGATATCTACAGAAGCCAGCCTGTCTGTACTGCCTATAGTCTGTCCCTAAAGTTGCAAATGGACCAGTGCAAAGCAGTATTGCAAAGTAGTGGTTTCCACCCAACTCTGGTCCTGGGAGTTACTGGGTGTGCAGGCTTTTGTCCGACTAAACACAGCAAGTGGTAGTGCCTTGGAAATATACAGTAAAGGTTAAAACACAGTAGACTTCTATGGAATCCCACTGTTGTTGACACCACTCATCCCACACGCTTCACAAACACAGATCCCCCTCATGTTTTCACTGTCCGTGTGCCCCCTCTTACACAATCTCACTCTCTAACACAAAACACACACCTCTGCATGGGCTCTCCCTCTCACTATACAATCGCCAGATAGTGAGTAACCGGAGGGGATTTGTTAATCAGATCAGTGTTGTGGACTGTCTGCCCTAACTGTCTGCCCTACCAGACAGTTAGCAACACACTGTAAAACACTGATCATGTGGCGTTCACAGATTGAAAAACACTGGAAAACAGTGTTTAGAGCCAAAGAACATTGAATCATGACTTTAAAAGCTAACATTTCCATTTTGAGTAGAGACCTCCAGTGAATGTTCTACTCTGTTTTTTTTACGTGTTGTATATATCTGAAGTCTTTTATCTGAAAATGTGGAGGTTTCAACAATACTTATTATAAAATGGATTTGGGAGGGAGTTATTCACGACAATCGTTTTGGTAATGCCTGCTAACAGTTACATTTGAATTGTCAATACGCATCCGCTGTCCCACAGCGCAACCAGGCAATTCATAACCTTCGTCTCCCCTGAAAACAGAAAAGAGAAGAAGAGTCTAGACGTTATTTCCCCATGCTTCTAGCTTTCTAGCTGATCATTTGATTTTCAGCAGTGGGGGGGGGGGGGTCTTAACCTTGCTTCCTGTCTCTATGAGCTGTGCAACAATGGTGCAGTTTCTGTGATCTCCACTGTGCCATAGAAAATTCATGTGTCCAGACTGACAACTTCTCTGAGCCAGATTCATACATCAGTCTAATTATTGTGGATATATCCAAAGAAAAGAAGTGTACACACACACACACACACACACACACACACACACATTTTGAATTCAGGCTGTAACACAACTAAATATGGAATAAGTCAAGGGGCTCATGATGTATTGCTTAATTAAGGAACCAAAGAAACGTGAATCATCTCTGAAATCTCACAAGCTCATCTGAGGTAATGATAAGTCAATACTGTATCAAAGTGAGGGGAGCCAGAGTCATGATGACTGTAATATATTTTGTCAAGTCAGCATTTCACTAGTTAACAGTGTAAAAAAAAAAAACACTACTGGAGTCTTAAACGGATACTGCGAGATTCTGGCAATTAAGACCTTTTTCTACTTACTCAGAGTCAGATAATCTCGTGGATTAAATGTTTATGTCTCTGTGTGCGGTTTAAAGGAAGTTGCAGCTATTGCTAAATACTGTTAGCGCAATGACTAGAAGTCTACCAGAACAGCGAACATAACCATTCCAAGAGACTTCTATTCTTTGCTTTAACCCTAGTTTCCAGAATCTCACACTATCCCTTTAAAAAGTGGCCGTAGGATATCCCCGAGTCAAACAGCACTGGACCGCTTACAGACACTAAAAACCTCTATATCTATTGTGTCAAAAACTTAGTTTTCCCTTAAATACACTACAATTGGAAGTGAATGAAACTGAAATGAAATGTCCTTAACACACATGGATGTTCACCATTCAGTCTGCTGTCACCATTTCTCTCTTTCGACTAAAGAACTCAGTCACTTCTCAGTTCAGACGTCCTGAACCCAGTTTCTTAAAGACTAATGAACGGCACACACAGTTCAGCCCAGGTCAGCTCTATTCATCTGTAGAATATAAAGAAAGTTGAATCGTGTCTTTAGCTCACTTTTCTACTTTAAAAAAAACTCACCCCACTGAATGTTGTACAAAATGGTTCACTCACAAAATAAAAATCAGCTTTACCGCAAATATCAACAGTACACCTGTTGCAGCAGAGGCAATTACTGGTGAAGAACTGAAGGCTAGGTGTTACGTTATATGCTGTCCATCTGTGTCACGTTATATGCTGTCCATCTGTGTCAAAGACATTACTATAATCCTCCCTAGCCTAGGAGCCTTAAACCACATCGAAGGAGCCACCACTGCACTGCAGTAAAGCCCTTCAGATTCCCTCCCATCCTCTGGACACTAGAACATTCTACGGCAGCCCTTTTAGCGCCCCATTAACATTACATGGGGAATATTTAAATCATGCTGTGTTACTGAATGTCTAAATACTCAATTCTCAGTTGGCCCAACTCTCTAAATATTTGGCTCTAGGTTAGTTTACTGAAGGGGGGGGGGGGGGGGCGGACGATTGTACATTCACAACATTCCACACACACACACACAGGAGAGGGAGCGACGGAGAGTGGGGGACAGAAAGCGAGACAGACAGTACGTACACTGCTCAAAAAATAAAGGGAACACTTAAATAACACAATGTAACTCCAAGTCAATCACACTTCTGTGAAATCAAACTGTCCACTTAGGAAGCAACACTGATTCACAATAAATTTCACATGCTGTTGTGCAAATGGAATAGACAAAAGGTGGAAATTATAGGCAATTAGCAAGACATCCCCCAAAACAGGAGTGATTCTGCATGTGGTGACCACAGACCACTTCTCAGTTCCTATGCTTCCTGGCTGATGTTTGGTCACTTTTGAATGCTGGCGGTGCTCTCAGTCGTGGTAGCATGAGACGGAGTCTACAACCCACACAAGTGGCTCAGGTAGTGCAGTTCATCCAGAATGGCACATCAATGCGAACTGTGGCAAAAAGGTTTGCTGTGTCTGTCAGCGTAGTGTCCAGAGCATGGAGGCGCTACCAGGAGACAGGCCAGTACATCAGGAGACGTGGAGGAGGCCGTAGAGGGCAACAACCCAGCAGCAGGACCGCTACCTCCGCCTTTGTGCAAGGAGGTGCACTGCCAGCGCCCTGCAAAATGACCTCCAGCAGGCCACAAATGTGCATCTCATGCTACCACTAGAGTGAGAGCACCGCCAGCATTCAAAAGTGACCAAAACATCAGCCAGGAAACATAGGAACTGAGAAGTGGTCTGTGGTCACCACCTGCAGAATCACTCCTGTTTTTGGGGGTGTCTTGCTAATTGCCTATAATTTCCACCTTTTGTCTATTCCATTTGCACAACAGCATTTGAAATTTATTGTCAATCAGTGTTGCTTCCTAAGTGGACAGTTTGATTTCACAGAAGTGTGATTGACTTGGAGTTACATTGTGTTGTTTAAGTGTTCCCTTTATTTTTTTGAGCAGTGTATATTCCTTTACTGAGAACATCATTGGTATGATGAGCACATGCTACACAGGGGGCTGATCCTCGGGGCAGGGGGCTGATCCTCGGGGCAAGGGGCTGATCCTCGGGGCAAGGGGCTGATCCTCGGGGCAAGGGGCTGATCCTCGGGGCAAGGGGCTGATCCTCGGGGCTGATCCTCGGGGCAGGGGGCTGATCCTCGGGGCAGGGGGCTGATCCTCGGGGCTCATCCTTGAGGCAGGGGGCTGATCGGCGCAGTCACCTGTGTGTTTCTGTGTTAATCTCAATCCTCTTCACTAAATCCCCCTCTCCCTGCTCTCCCTCCCCAGTCACCCCCTCCCTCTTCCTCTCTCACTGTCCATGTTTGTCTCTTCTCCTCATCAATCCCTTTCTCACTCTCTCTTCCCATATTACCATATCTTGTTAACTACGCCCTGTCTCCTTATACCACTCTCTCTCCCCATCCATCCTCCCTCCCATCTCTCCCCATCCATCCTCCCTCCCATCTCTCCCCATCCATCCTCCCTCCCATCTCATCTTATTTTTTATTTTTTATTTTTGATGGGTAAATTGGTCTAGCAGTCAGCTATCAAAACTTAGTAGTATTCATGGTCGAATTACCGACCGGGGGGGCCCCCCTATTGATTTTGTTCATCACTCTCAGTCAGGTATCATATTAAAAACTGCCAACATTTCTCTACACGGCAAAAATGTGTTTAATTGCAGGAAATTAGTTTAAAAAATGGTTAAATCTTCTCGATGCCCCATGGCAAAATGTGTAGAATTCCAGGAAATGAACTATTAAACATAAGTGTTCTCTCCGCTAAAATGTTTTGCACGCAAGGTGAAAGAATGTCGCCCAGAGGCAGGAAAAGGCTAGGGCCTGCTCTGACTGCATGGTGGGTATGGATGTGGTTAAACTGTGGCCCTTCATGATGAGTTCACATTTTTTGTGGCCCCACCCTCCATCAAAGTTTCCCACCCCTGGTTTAAATCGACAGAAACAGTTTTTCCATCCCGAAAATGACCACTTAGTAAAACAAATTAAATGTAATAAGATCCAATTACTGTTTTTCCTCCATATTAACGGGATAGTGTGAGTCTCGGCAATGAAGCCATTCATCTACTTCCCTAGAGTCAGATCAACAGAAACATCTAACACGCTGTAGACTAGGGGTGTAAAATCCTTTCCATGGACGGCCGAGTGTCTGCTGGTTTATTGTTTTTTTATCCGTTCAATTTAAACCTAGACAACCAGATGAGGGGAGTTCTTTACTAATTAGTGACCTTAATTCATCAAGCAAGTACAAGGGAGGGAAAACCCCGCAGACACTCGGCCCTCCGTGGAATAAGGTTGTTGCGTGCTGTAGACTTCAAGTCATTGTGCTGAAGCTAGTTTGAGGTAGTTTCACAACCCAGTGCTAATTTCCCTAATACTGGACACAGAGGCATAAAAATGGTATTCTGTTGCAGCTAGCGCTATTCATAAAGTAAACACCCCCCCAAACTGGGCTGCGGATCCCAGTTTGAAAAGCCCTGGCCGAGAATAAGCAAAGACAGGCAGCACAAACACTCAAGGTCCTCACCTCTCATAACTAGAGGTCGACCGATTAATCGGAATGGCCGATTTAATTACGGACGATTTCAAGTTTTCATAATCAGTAATCGTCATTTTTGGACACTGATTATGGACGATTACATTGCACTCCACGAGGAGACTGCGTGGCAGGCTGACTACCTGTAACGCGACTGCAGCAAGGAGCCAAGGTAAGTTGCTAGCTAGCATTAAACTTATCTTATAAAAAACAATCTTAACATAATCACTAGTTAACTACACTGGCCAGGTCGCAGTTGCAAATGAGAAATTGTTCTTAACTAGCCTACCTGGTTAAATAAAGGTGAAATAAATAAATAAATAAAAACGTTACTGGTTCGAATCCAGGCTGTATCACATCTGGCAGCGATTGGGAGTCCCATAGGGAGGCGGAAAATTGGCCCAGCGTCCTCCGGGTTTGGCCTGGGTATTATTGTAAATAAGAATTTGCCTAGTTAAATAAAGGTTCAATTAAATGTAAAAAAGTGAAATTATGCATGGATGAAATTTGGCCGTACACATATTTAAAACAAATTTTCGACATTTTGTTCTGAAATTGGTTGGCTACAGTTTACGCAAGCATCCAGGATCAAATAAATTTCCTTGTTGGTTTATTACCTTTAACTGCGCTCAGTGTCTTGTTTAAAATCACCAACACCAACCAAGTTTTCAAAGATGTATAACTAAACCAAGATAAACCGCACCTTGTCGTTTCCAACGCAAACAAATGAGTCATAATGGGCAGAACAAGTAAGGAGGTGGGCCGAACCAAGCACGTCCTGGCGGTATCCTATTGGCGCGTTCTAGTATACAGCCACATATTTCCGTTACGGAACGCCTACTCTGTGAAAAGCGCCTGTGCAATAACTCAATTTGCCTTTGCACTCCTGAACAGCGCGATATTTTTTTTTAACTTTGGAAAAGAGTAAAGTCTCCAAAACTTAGTCCACTCTGTTCATAACTGATTCTTGTTTTTGAAACCGAATATTGAAATGAGATCAAATGTTTAATTGATGAGAAAATGTTGCAGAATGTTGGCCAAAATCTCTCGTTCCATCTTCTCCCACTGCCCGCCAGTGGACTTCCTCTCACTACCATATTTGGTAGTGAGAGGAAGCGCCAACCGTATGCTTCACATTTATACACCCAGTGATATCTGTCTCATTGTTAAATCTGTAGGGGTATGGTTGTACTGTAACTGCGCACCTCCAAAACCACCAAGACCATGTAACATTGTTAAATGAGTAAACTATACACAACAGTTTCTGCGGCTTACACAACGTCCTTGTTTCAGATCCTTGTGATATGCACGAGGTGATCACAAACGTGAACTCAACTGCCTGCCATCCGACAAGCCCTACTTACCCAGAACGGGAGCTTTGGTCCGCATAAGCGCTCCATGTCCAAGGGGCTTCGGCACAACGAACGAATTACCCTTTCCCGGCGTTAACAGGTCGCTCCGTCAATTTCAACTTATTATGTTCTCGCACATACAGAGACACGTTAGTGGAGCTCGTTGAGTTAATTTGGAATAGTAGTTTGGCTCTGCTTCTGAACAACCCTCCTTCTCTCTCTCTCCTCATTTCACTCCAGAATACTGTTAGATGAGCACAGTCACACCAAGGTTGTACCAGCGTGTTGTGAACAATATTCATAGCAACGATTGTGGAATCGTCGGTTTACCTTCAAAATAAAAGTACTCCATTGAAACTGATGCACACCGATAAAAAATGTGGAATCATGCCACAAATGTTCTAGATATTGCTAAACAAGGTTTGAATGTTGTTATAGAAATTCACCAAAAGACAATTATCAGTTCATTTTACCCAAAACAAATCAGTTAAAATCACACTGTGGATGTATTTAAATTCAGAATTGCATTTGGGGCATTACTTATATGTACAGCCTGACCTATGGATGTGGCACCCATGAAATGGGGTATCAGCCTACTCAGTGACATCCACAGAATACAACTTTGTAGAGTTTACACATCTATTAGCGTCTTAGCACTTCTTAAAATGTTCATACTTGAGTAAAAGTAAAGCTATGTTAATAGAAAATGACTCAAGTGAAAGTCACCCAGTAAAATACTAATTGTGTAACAGTCTAAAAGTATTTGGATTTAAAATATACTATATCAAAAGTAAAAGTAATTAATATTTGTCTTTTGTTGAATTTATATAACAACCTTGTTTGGCATTATATAGAACAATTGTGGCATGATTCCCCTATTTCTATACATTTGCATTAGTTTCTAGGGGGACTTTTATTTTGAATGCGAACTGCCAATTCCACTATTGTTGCTCACGCTAATGGTGTTCACAACACACTTGTTGATGTTGTCATGATGACATGACTGAGTCCGCCCACACCCTCGCTGTATTAAGGCCCCACCCACTCACCCACAACTCTCACACACACACACACACACACACACACACACACACACACACACACACACACACACACACACACACACACACACACACACACACACACACACACACACAGGAAACCATATCAGTATGACTCTGCAAGTAAAACTCTGTTGACTCAGTTCATATACAGGTAGAGTCAGTGTCATCATTGAAGGATGTGTGTCAAAGATCATAGAATAGCGAATATAATAGAGTAGAATATAACAGAGTCAATCAATCTACAGTTGGGAAATCCGAATAAGGTGCCATCACTAGAGCCCTGCGGTTCTTTTAGGACGCCTGTTGTATGAAAGAGCTTTTACGGTTGTTTAGTGTTGTTCGTTTAGCAAGGACACATGTTCTCTCTCTCTATCTCTCTCACTATCTCTATCTCTCTCCATTTTGTGGTTTTGCTCGCTGGGTTAGACAAGATCACTCACTGAGCAGTGTTGTTTTCAGCTTTATTCAATGTGTCTTAATGACAGAAAATAATATTTCCAGAATATTTTTCAAGTATTATTTCTGTCAGAATCTCTCTCACTCTTTCTCTCTGTATCTCTCTCACTCTGTTGCTCTCTTCAAGGGGAGTTATTGGCATGGGAAACATATTTTAACATTGCCAAAGCAAGTGAAGTAGATAATATACAAAAGTGAAATAAACAATGAAAATGAACAGTAAACATTACACTCACAGAAGTTCCAAAATAATAAAGACATTACAAATGTCATATTATGTATATATACAGTACAGTGTTGTAACAATGTGCAAATGGTTAAAGTACAAAAGGGAAAATAAATAAACAAATATGGGTTGTATTTGCAATGGTGTTTCTTCTTCACTGGTTACCCTTTTCTTGTGGCAACAGGTCACACATCTTTCTGCTGTGTATCTCTGTATCTGTCTCTCTGTCTCCTCTCTCTCCATCCTGTATACCTGTCAGTCAGGTGAGCGTGTTTGAAAGAAAAGTTGCCAAATATACCCCCTTCTTAAACCCAGCTTGTTCAGTGGGTTTATGTTGTAGGCAGCTCTGCTTTTTCATCTTGAGGCTGTCAATAGTGATGCTAGACAGACACACAGAGCCGGGAGACAGCCGCTGCATCCTAAACAGGCTTAAAGGCTCACACAGCCAGGAGACAGCCGCTGCATCCTAAACAGGCTTAAAGGCTCACACAGCCAGGAGACAGCCGCTGCATCCTAAACAGGCTTAAAGGCTCACACAGCCAGGAGACAGCCGCTGCATCCTAAACAGGCTTAAAGGCTCACACAGCCAGGAGACAGCCGCTGTATCCTAAAGAGGCTTAAAGGCTCACACAGCCAGGAGACAGCCGCTGTATCCTAAAGAGGCTTAAAGGCTCACACAGCCAGGAGACAGCCGCTGTATCCTAAAGAGGCTTAAAGGCTCACACAGCCAGGAGACAGCCGCTGCATCCTAAACAGGCTTAAAGGCTCACACAGCCAGGAGACAGCCGCTGCATCCTAAACAGGCTTAAAGGCTCACACAGCCAGGAGACAGCCGCTGTATCCTAAAGAGGCTTAAAGGCTCACACAGCCAGGAGACAGCCGCTGTATCCTAAAGAGGCTTAAAGGCTCACACAGCCAGGAGACAGCCGCTGCATCCTAAACAGGCTTAAAGGCTCACACAGCCAGGAGGCAGCCGCTGCATCCTAAACAGGCTTAAAGGCTCACACAGCCAGGAGACAGCCGCTGCATCCTAAACAGGCTTAAAGGCTCACACAGCCAGGAGACAGCCGCTGCATCCTAAACAGGCTTAAAGGCTCACACAGCCAGGAGACTTGATGATGAATGACAACTCGCATAGTAAATATTCTCCCCGTTGGACTGACACAAGGAATTTACACACTTTATCTACACAGTCAGAAGGGCACGGGCACACACACACACACACACACACACACACACACACACACACACACACACACACACACACACACACACACACACACACACACACACACACACACACACACAGTGGAGACCTTTTTATCAGGTTTCTGTTTGTCAGACCTTATTTTTTGTAGTGACATTAGTCAATGTAGAGCTGGTAGCTTTTTCTGGAAAACAGCCATGAACTTGAAAATAACGTACATCTTCCTTAACGAGGACTATCCTGAAGCTGTGAGCTGCGGATGATGTTAAAAAGTATTTAATGTGATTAATAAAGCGACTTGTTGTGTTTATGAAATTGTTACCTCCAATTACTGATAAACATGCAGCTGTTAAGAAACTGACTGTTAGAACCGTTAAGGCTCCATGGATTGATGAGGAATTGAAAAACTGTATGGTTGAAAGAGATGGGTCACAAGGAGTGGCTAATAAGTCTGGCTGCACATCTGACTGGCTGACTTACTGCAAATTGAGAAACTATGTGACTAAACTCAACAAAAAGAAGAAGAAACTGTATTATGAAGCCAAGATCAATTGTATAAAGAATGATGGAAAAAATAGTCATACTTTAAATTAAATTGAATTATGATCAGAAAGACAAATCCATCTGTCACGTTCCTGACCTATTTCTGTTAGTTTGTTATATGTGTTAGTTGGTCAGGATGTGAGTTTGGGTGGGCATTCTATGTTTTCTGTTTCTATGTTGGTTTATGGGTTGCCTGGTATGGCTCTTAATTAGAGGCAGGTGTTTGGCGTTCCTCTAATTAAGAGTCATATTTAGGTAGGTGTTTTCACAGTGTTCGTTGTGGGTGATTGTCTCCTGTGTTTGTGTATGTCGTTACGCCACACGGGACTGGTTTCGATTTGTTTGTTCAGTGTTTTTTATGTGTAGGCTTTTTTCCCTGTTCGTGCGTTCTCGTGTGTTATGTGAGTCCTTCGTTCAGATCTGTCTACACCGTTTATTTGTTTTATTAGTGTATAGTCGAGTTCGTGTTTTTCCTTTAATAAATCATGTCTACAAACTCAGCTGCATTTTGGTTCGATCCCTGCTCCTCCTCTTCTGATGAAGAGGAAGAGGAAAGCCGTTACAGAATCACCCACCATTCCAGAACCAAGCGGCGTGAGTTCAAGCAGGATTATACACAGGAATCATGGATTTGGGAGGAAATATTGGACAGGAAAGGTCCATGGGCACTGCCGGGAGAATATCGCTGCGCTCGTGAGGAGATGGAGGCAGCGAGAGCCCAAGAGCGTTGGTATGAGGAGGCAGCAAGGAGACGTGGCTGGAAGTCCGAGAGGAGACCCCAAAAAATTATTGGGGGGGGGCTAAGAGGTAGTGGGCCAAGGGCAGGTAGGAGACCTGCGCCCACTCCCAGGCTTACCTTGCCGTGTTACGCAGTAGAGCGCACGGTGTCTCCTGTACGAGTGCATAGCCCAGTGCGGGTTATTCCACCTCCCCGCACTGGTAGGGCTAGATTGGGCATTGAGCCAGGTGTCATGAGGCCGGCTCAACGCATCTGGTCTCCAGTGCGTCTCCTCGGGCCGGCTTACATGGCACCAGCCTTACGCATGGTGTCCCCGGTTCGCCTACATAGCCCGGTGCGGGTTATTCCACCTCCCCGCACTGGTCGGACGACGGGGAGCATTCAACCAGGTAAGGTTGGGCAGGCTCGGTGCTCAAGGGAGCCAGTACGCCTTCACGGTCCGGTATTTCCGGCACTACCTCCCAGCCCCAGCCCAGTACCACCAGTGCCTACACCACGCACCAGGCTTCCAGTGCGTTTTCAGAGCCCTGTGCCTCCTCCACGCACTCTCCCTATGGTGCGTGTCTCCAGCCTAGTGCCTCCAGTTCCGGCACCGCGCACTAAGCCACATGTGCGTCTCCTAAGTCCTGTGCACACTGTTGTTTCTCCCCGTACTCGTCCTGATGTGCGTGCACTCAGCCCGGTGCCACCAGTGCCGGTACCACGCACCAGGAATATAGCACGCTTTGAGAGTCCAGTGTGCCCTGTCCCTGCTCCCCGCACTAGGCTTGAAGTGCATGTCCTCAGTCAGGTGCCTCCAGTTACGGCACCACGCACCAAGCCTACAGTGCGTCTCAGCCGGCCAGAGTCTGCCGTCTGCCCAACGGCGCATGAACTGCCTGTCTGCCATGAGTCTGCAAAGCTGCCCGTCTGCCATGAGCCTACAGAGCCTTCCGCCAGACAGGAGCAGCCAGAGCCTTCCGCCAGACAGGTGCAGTCTGAGCCATCCGTCTCCGCAGCGCCATCTGAGCCATCCGTCTCCCCAGCGCCATCTGAGCCATCCATCTCCCCAGCGCCGTCTGAGCCATCCGTCTCCCCAGCGCCGTCTGAGCCATCCGTCTCCCCAGCGCCGTCTGAGCCATCCGTCTCCCCAGCGCCGTCTGAGCCATCCGTCTCCCCAGCGCCGTTTGAGCCATCCGTCTGTCCTGAGCCATTAGAGCCGCCCGTCTGTCCCGAGCCGATAGTCAGTCAGGAGCCGCTAGAGCCAGTTATCAGACAGGATCTGCCAGAGCCGCCAACCAGACAGGATCTGCCAGAGCCGCCAACCAGACAGGATCTGCCAGAGCCGCCAACCAGACAGGATCTGCCAGAGCCGCCAACCAGACAGGATCTGCCAGAGCCGCCAACCAGACAGGATCTGCCAGAGCCGCCAACCAGACAGGATCTGCCAGAGCCGTCAGTGAGCCATGAGCGTCCAGAGCCTTCAGCCAGCCATGAGCGTCCAGAGCCGTCAGCGAGCCATGAGCGCCGAGAGCCGTCAGCGAGCCATGAGCGTCGAGAACCGTCAGCCAGCCATGAGCGTCGAGAACCGTCAGCCAGCCATGAGCGTCGAGAGCCGTCAGCCAGCCATGAGCGTCCAGAGCCGTTAGCCAGTCATGAGCTGTCCCTTAGCCCGGAGCGGCTATTTACCCAGAACTGCCCCTCAGTCCAGAGCTGTCTCTCTGTCCGGAGCTGCCTTTCAGTCCGGAGTTGCCCCTCTATCCTGATCTACCTCTCTATCCTGAGCTCCCTCTCTATCCTGATCTATCCCTCTGTCTTGAGCTATCCCTCTGTCTTGATCTATCCCTCTGTCTTGATCTATCCCTCTGTCCCGGTGCTGCCCCTGTTGTTGATGTTACCAAAAGGATTTTGTGGGGGTAAGATGAGGGTGGACATTCATAGGGGGAGATGGAAGCTGGGATTGACTATGGTGGGGTGGGGACCTCGCCCGGAGCCTGAGCCACCACCGTGGTCAGATGCCCACCCAGACCCTCCCCTAGACTTTGTGCTGGTGCGCCCGGAGTTCGCACCTTATGGGGGGGGTTATGTCACGTTCCTGACCTATTTCTGTTAGTCTGTTATACGTGTTAGTTGGTCAGGACGTGAGTTTGGGTGGGCATTCTATGTTTTGTTTCTATGTTGGTTTATGGGTTGCCTGGTATGGCTCTTAATTAGAGGCAGGTGTTTGGCGTTCCTCTAATTAAGAGTCATATTTAGGTAGGTGTTTTCACAGTGTTCGTTGTGGGTGATTGTCTCCTGTGTTTGTGTATGTCGTTACGCCACACAGGACTGGTTTCGGTTTGTTTGTTCAGTGTTTTTTATGTGTAGGCTTTTTTCCCTGTTCGTGCGTTCTCGTGTGTTATGTGAGTCCGTCGTTCAGATCTGTCTACACCGTTTATTTGTTTTGTTAGTTGATTAGTCAAGTTCGTGTTTTTTCGTGTTTTTTCCTTTAATAAATCATGTCTACAAACTCAGCTGCATTTTGGTTCGATCCCTGCTCCTCCTCTTCTGATGAAGAGGAAGAGGAAAGCCGTTACACCAACTCCATCTTTCATCGAATCAGATGACTTATTCATCAAAAACCTATTTGATGTTGGCAATTATTTTAATGATCACTTCATTAGCAAAGTGGGCAAGTTAGGCAGGAAATGCCAACAACTAACAGTGA
Source organism: Salvelinus fontinalis (assembly GCF_029448725.1). Lineage (NCBI taxonomy): Eukaryota > Metazoa > Chordata > Actinopteri > Salmoniformes > Salmonidae > Salvelinus > Salvelinus fontinalis. The sequence continues at coordinate 11,054,110 of NC_074665.1, forward strand.
GCCATCATATTCACGCATTAAAAAACAAAGAATGAAAGAAAACCTTGTAGGTTTGAATTTTGTAAGTTAGTGTCGGAGACGTGGGAAGATGATTGTCATCGATGTGACAAACCTCCTGGCATTGACAACTTAGATGGAAAGCTACTGAGGATGGTAGCTGACTCTATAGCCACTCCTATCTGTCATATCTTTCATCTGAGCCTGGAGGAAAGTCTTTGTCCTCAGGCTTGGAGGGAAGCCAAAGTCATTCTGCTACCCAATAGTGGTAAAGTGGCCTTTACTGGTTCTAACAGCAGACATATCAGCTTGCTGCCAGCTCTTAGCAAACTGTTGGAAAGAATTGTGTTTGACCAAATACAATGCTATTTCTCTGTAAACAAATTAACAACAGACTTTCAGCGTGCTTATAGAGAAGGCCACAACATGTACTGGACTGACACAAATGACTGATGATTGGTTGAAATACAATTGATCATAAGAAGATGGCGGGGTATGTTTTGTTAGATTTCAGTGCAGCCTTTGACATTATTAACCATAACCTGTTGTTGAGAGAACTTGTGTTTTATAGATTTTTGAATCTCTACCATATCGTTGATTCAGAGCTATCTACTGTATCTAATGGAACGCAAAGGGTTTTATTTAATGGGCGCTTCTTGAATGTTACACTTGTAGAGTTAAACATTTAAGGCAGGACAGCTCTCTAGGCCCTCTACTCTTTCCTATTTTTACCAATGACCTGCCACTGGCATTAAACAAAGCCTGTGTGTCCACGTATGCTGATGATTCAACCCAATACCCGTCAGCAACCAAAGCTAGTGAAATCACTGCAATCCTAAACAAAGAGTTGCAGTCAGTTTGTGGCCAATAATAAACTGGAAATGAACATCTCTACAACTCAAAGCTATGTACAGTATTTGGTACAAATCATTCCTTAAGTTCTAGACCTCAGCTGAACCTGGTAATGAATAGTGTGGCTGTTGAGCAAGATGGGGAGACTACATTACTTGGCTGTTACCTTAGATAGTAAACTGTCATGGTCAAAACATATAGATTCAATGTTTGTAAAGATGGGGAGAAATAAAGATCTGCTTTTTTGACACCACACTCCACAAAGCAAGTCCTGCAGGCTCTAGTTTGATCTTATCTTGATTATCGTCCAGTCATGTGCTGCAAATAAGAACCTAGTGAAGCTGCAGCTGGCCCAGAACAGAGCAGAACATTTTGCTCTTCACTGTAATCAGCGGGCTAATATTAATACTATTCATGCCAGTCTCCCTTGGTGAAGAGTTGAGGAGAGACTGACTGCATTGCTTGTTTTTAGAAGAAACATTGTGTTGGAAATGCAAAATTGTTTGCAGTCAAATTACACACAGCACTGACTTTTCACAGTCCCCAGGTCCAGAACTAATTCAAGGAAACGTACAGTATTATACAGAGCCATGAGTGAATGGAACTTTCTTTCATCTCATATATTAGAAGTGAACAGCATAACTGGTTTCAATAGACATAAAGCAACCCCCTCTCCCCCATGTGACTGACTTGTTGCGTGTATCTACTGACATGTGGAACTGATAAATGCAAAATACATGTTAATGTTTCTAAATATATGTTGTGAAGTCCTGTCTACTGTATGTATTTTGGGTTATGTGTCGAACCCCAGTAAGACTAGCTGTCACTATTGACGATCCTCATGAAATAAAACAAATGAATGTAACTTTTTATGTCAAATTGTTTTTCCATTCTACTTGTAGACCTGAATGTCCTGAAAAGAAAACAGTTAAGCACTATGATGTGAGGCTAAATGAGGGCTTGCCAAGCTGATATATGAAATTAGTGACAAAACCAGACTTGGCCTGGGACTGATATTGACAGTCTACAAATGCAACCAATCACTTTCTATTGGCTTAATGTATGGGAGGAGTTGCTAACCAGGAAGTTGAAGATAATGATTACAGTAATTAATTTAGGGATAAAATTGTGTCAGCCTATTTACACGGGGCCTGTTCAAAGGGATGTAACACTTTAGAAATGGGTTGTGTAGAACAGAAATGATTGTTTTGACCATCTGGGCGGTCACATGAGGGTCACAGTAGCAGACGCCAGGGAGCCACTGGTCTGTCTCATCCATTAGGACAGGAGACAGGACAGCTTATCCTGCCTGTTTGGCCCTGTCCGGGGGTATCATCGGATGGGGCCACAGTGTCTCCTGACCCCTCCTGTCTCAGCCTCCAGTATTTATGCTGCAGTAGTTTATGTGTCGGGGGGCAAGGGTCAGTCTGTTATATCTGGAGTATTTCTCCTGTCTTATCCGGTGTCCTGTGTGAATTTAAGTATGCTCTCTCTAATTCTCTCTTTCTTTCTCTCTCTCTCAGAGGACCTGAGCCCTAGGACCATGCCTCAGGAATACCTGGCATGATGACCAGTCCACCTGGCCGTGCTGCTGCTCCAGTTTCAACTGTTCTGCCTGCGGTTATGGAACCCTGACCTGTCCACCGGATGTGCTACCTGTCCCAGACCTGCTGTTTTCAACTCTCTAGAGACAGCAGGAGCGGTAGAGATACTCTCAATGATCGGCTATGAAAAGCCAACTGACATTTGCTCCTGAGGTGCTGACTTGCTGCACCCTCGACAACTACTGTGATTATTATTATTTGACCATGCTGGTCATTTATGAACATCTTGGCCATGTTCTGTTATAATCCCCACCCGGCACAGCCAGAAGAGGACTGGCCACCCCTCGTAGCCTGGTTCCGCTCTAGGTTTCTTCCTAGGTTTTGGCCTTTCTAGGGAGTTTTTCCTAGCCACCGTGCTTCTACACCTGCATTGCTTGCTGTTTGTGGTGTTAGGCTGGGTTTCTGTACAGCACTTTGAGATATCAGCTGCACTTTGAGATATCAGCTGATGTAATAAGGGCTTTATAAATACATTTGATTTGATTTTGATTTGATCCAGCAGGTCTTTCAAGACAACTTCCAGTCTGAAATCAACTCCCCTACCCTGAAATCATCACCCAAATGAACAGTTGACATAGTGGACATTCCTGGACACAACCCTGGTGCGTTGTGAGGTCAGCTGAACTGAAGTCTAGGCCTACTTACATGTTAAGCAATTTTCCAACTGAGTTATACTGTTTGATTCACCAGGGGATTTGTGACATACTAGTGTATGACACACACAATTTAGACATCTACTTTAGCACCAATTATGATGGAATATGAAGTCTGAAACATATTTTGCAAATGCATTTCTTGTAAGTTGACATGCAGTCACAAGTTCTGACAGGACAACTGCATAGCAAAATTACGATATTTTCCTCTATGCAAAGTTAATCATCCTGCAGCTATGTCTCAACCCAATATAGCTCAGAACAGATCAGGTCCTGAGGCAGCAAAGTATCCACAAATCATCACGCTACCACCACCGTGCTTGACCGTTGTTATGAGGTTCTTACTGTGGAATACAGTGTTTTGTTTTCGTCAGGTATAATGGGACCCATTTCATCCAAAAAGTTATACTTTTGAATCATCTGTCCATAGAACATTCCAAGTGATCATCCAGGTTGTTCTTGGCAAACTTGAGTCACATTTTTGGACGAGATGGGTCCCATTAATGTCTGGCGAAAACCAAACACTGCATTCCACAGTAAGAACCCAGTGTGATGGTTTGGGGATGCTGCCTCAGGTCCTGGATGACTTGCCTTAATAGAAGGAACCGTGAATTCTGCTCTGTATCAGAGAATTCTACAGGAGAATGTCAGGCCTGCTATCTGTGAGCAGAGGTGCAGCTGGGTCATGCAGCAAGACAATGATGTAAAACACATAATCAAGTCTACATGAAAAAGGTTAACTTCTTGTGGCTGCAGGGGCAGTATTGAGTAGCTTGGATGAAAGGTGCACAGAGGTGCCCAGAGTAAACGGCCTGCTCCTCAGTCATAGTTGCTAATATATGCATATTATTATTAGTATTGGATAGGAAACACTCTGAAGTTTCTAAAACTGTTTGAATTATGTCTGAGTATAACAGAACTCATATGGCAGGCAAAAACCTGAGAAAAAATCCAAACAGGAAGGGGAAATTCTGAGGCTGGTCGATTTTCAACCAAGATCCCATTGAAATCACAGCAAGATATTATTGGGTTTGCACTTCCTACGGCTTCCACTAGATGTCAACAGTCTGTAGAACTTTGTCTGATGACTCTACTGTGAAGGGGGGCCTAATGAGAGGAGAATTAGTCAGGTCTGCCATGAGGTGACCATGCTTTGACCATGCGAGTTCACATGAGCGATGGAACAGAGATCCCTCTCATCTGAAGTCAATGTAATTCTCCGGTTGGAACGTTATTCAAGATATATGTTAACAACATTCTAAAGATTGATTCAATACATCATTTGACATGTTTCTACTGACTGTTACGGAACTTTTGGACATTTCATCAGCTTTTAGGGAACGCACTTCGTGACTTTGGAATTGTTTACCAAACGCGCTAACAAAAGTAGCTAATTGGACATAAATAACGGACATTATCGAACAAAACAAGCATTTATTGTGGACCTGGGATTCCTGGGAGTGGATTCTGATGAAGATCATCAAAGGTAAGGGAATATTTATCATGTAATTTCTGGTTTCTGTTGACTCCAACATGGCGGCTAATTTGACTATTGTTCTGAGCGCCGTCTCAGATTGCATGGTTTGCTTTTTCCGTAAAGTTTTTTTAAAATCTGACACAGCGGTTGCATTAAGGAGAGGTATATCTATAATTCCATGTGTATAACTTGTATTATCATCTACATTTATGATGAGTATTTCTGTTGAATCGATGTGGCTATGCAAAATCACTGGATGTTTTTGGAACTAGTGAACGTAACACGCCAATATAAACTCAGATTTTTTTATATAAATATGAACTTTATCAAACAAAACATACATGTATTGTGTAACATGAAGTCCTATGAGTGTCATCTGATGAAGTTCATCAAAGGTTAGTGATGAATTTTATCTCTATTTGTGCTTTTTGTGACTCATATGTTTGGCTGGAAAAATGACTGTGTTTGTCTGTGATTTGGCGGTGACCTAACATAATCGTTTGTGGTGCTTTTGCCGAAAATCCTATTTGAAATCGGACACTTTGGTGGGATTAACTTCTTGACGCTAGGGGTCAGATGATGATGATTCTTTTTTTTAAATAACGTTCCCAAGGTAAACAGACTATTTCTCAGGTCCAGATCGCAGAATATGCATATAATTTACAGATTGGGATAGAAAACACTCCAAAGTTTCCAAAACTGTCAAAATATTGTCTGTGAGTATAACAAAACTGATTCTGCAGGCGAAAACCTGAGAAAATATAACCCGGAGTGATATATATATTTTTTTATCTGTGTTTCCTGGCCAGTCAGATTCCATTTCCAATGGCTTCCTCAGGCGGTGACCAGGCTTTAGACATAGTTTCAGGCATTTATTTTGAAAAATAAATGCGATTTTTCAAAAGTAGTCCGGTGTCCTCTGAATAGTTCCTGCGCGCAAGAGGGGAGCTCTCCATTTCCCTTTTCTCTTTTATTGAATAGGTTACGGTCCGGTTGAAATATTATCGATTATGTTTGTTAAAAACAACCTGAGGATTGATTATAAAAAACATTTGACATGTTTCTACGACCATTACGGATACTTTTTGGAATTTTCGTAGAACGGAACGAGGCTGTAGTTTTCTCAACATAACGCGCAACCCAAATGGCGTTTTTTTGTTATAAAAGTAATATTTATCTAACAAAAATAACATTTATTGTGTAACTGGGAGTCTCGTGAGTGCAAACATCCGAAGATTATCAAAGGTAAGCGATTAATTTTATAGCTTTTCTGACTTTCGTGACCATGCTAATTTGGGGCTAGCTGTTCTAGCATTGATTGATACACTCACAAAAGCTTGGATTTCTTTCTCTGTAAAGCATATTTTCAAAATCTGACACGATAGGTGGATTAACAACAAGCTAAGCTGTGTTTTGGTATATTCCACTTGTGATTGCATGATTATAAATATTTTTAGTAATATTTTTGAATTTGGCACCCTGCAATTCAGAGGTTGTTTAGGGAAATGACCCCGTAATCGGGATCTGTGCGCAGAAAGGTTAACAACAATATTACCTTTAAAATGGTATAAGACACATGTATGTTTGAGGAATTTTAATTATGAGATTTCTGTTGTTTGAATTTGGCGCCCGGCACTTTCACTGGCTGTTGTCATATCGATCCCGTTAACGGGATTGCAGCCATAAGAAGCAACACATTTGAAGTTTTGGAATGACCTTGTCAAAGTCCAGATCTAATCCCAATTGAGATGTTGTGGCAGGACTTGAAATGAGCAGTTCATGCTTGAAACCCCCAAATGTCTGACATGGTAAGGTAGAACCCAGGAGCAGAGAAGAGAACCAGATGAGTAACCAGTGGTTTAGGGAAAAAAACAAATACTTTACTGGAAACCATTCAACAGAAGGTACAAAGTAAAACAACAAACACTAAGACTCAAACTCACTCAGGCGCCACGGCAGACGGTGAACAAATCAAGCTTCTACAAAGGACAATGCTGAGTAACTGACAGACTACAAGCTTCTTCTTCGCTGAGCTTTAACGGCGGTTGGCATCCAATACATGTTGCATTATCACCACCTATTAGACTGGAGTATAACTCCCTTATACTTCTCTAAAAATAATTATAATTATAATTCAAATACCCTACCGTCTACACTCACAAACAATAATAAATACCATACTTCACTATTTAAATCTATTTAGTCCTACCTCAGGCCAACAGCCTGAAAGATGGGAACCACCACTTAATGCATCCTGTAACTCTTCTGACATCTCGCACACCCAAATACCTCTCTGCAGCTGCCACCACAACCTCCATTTTCTGCGACTTCAGTTCCATCCCTGCAGTACATTTGATAACCATTGGTATAAAATCTAATCTTACTGAAACATGTATCACTCGTTGGTTTATCTCTCTGTGCTGATACAGATCTACTCACACCACTCCTCTCAGTATCCCTCCCTCTGTACTGGTATAGATCTACTAGTCACACCACTCCTTTCAGTATCCCTCCCTCTGTACTGGTATAGATCTACTAGTCACACCACTCCTTTCAGTATCCCTCCCCCTTGGCCCATCTTCCTCTACTTTCTTCACTGCCTCAGCATATGACAACTTCTGCACTACTCTAACCCTGGAAACCTCAACCTGCCTCTCTCACACGGTACATGTCTGATCCCCTGCCCCATGGGCACCCCTACAATTAACACATTCCACTACTTTCCCCAATGCTACACATTCCTTTGTCTCATGCCCTTCTGCACACTTCTCATACCTACAGTAGGCACCTCCCTCCTACGCACTGCTGCCACATGCCCATAAGCTTGACACCTGCAACAACATAATGTAATAGGCACAAGAGCTCGTACAGGTTAACTTATATATCCTAACATCACTTTTTCGGGCAAAGACTCAACATCAAAACAAAAAAGAACAGACAATGACACCCTTTTCTTGAGAGCAAAACAATTCACATCTCTTGTGAATTATGCCACTAGATGGAAGCAGTGTATGTGCAAAGTTTTAGACTGATTTAATGAACCATGACATTTCTGTTCAAAATGTTGTATCAAGTCTGCCCAAATGTGCCAAACACCGATCCTGTAACCGGCTGTCACAGAGGATAACAAAAAACACACCTCTCAAAGGGAATCATAATTACTAATAGAAAACACCTGAGTGTAATAATAGTCTCTAAGGTGGTCGCTGCCGCCCTCTGGTGACAGGTGGAAGCATGACAATATTGCTGAGTTAAAGCAGTTCTGCATGCAAGAGTGGGGCAACATTTATCCACAGTGAGGTGAGAGACTGATCAACAACTACAGGAAGCGTTTGGTTGCAGTCATTGCAGCTAAAGGTGGTACAACCAGGTATTAAGTGTAAGGGGGAAATTACTTTTTCACACAGGGGAATTGGGTGTTGCATAACTTTGTTAATTAAATAAATAAAATAAGTATACATTTTTTCTTTTTTTAGTTCCCTTTATCTAATCGGTTTTGGTTGAAGATCTGATAACATTTAGTATAAAACATGCAAAAATAGAGAAAATCAGAAAGGGAGCAAATATTTCTTCCCGGCACTGTATGTAACGGAAAAATATTTGTTTTGGGAATTTTCTAAATACTTTCAATATTGTTAATTTCCATGTTGGCTCTATGCCTGGAAATGCCCTCGTCTGGAGCAAAGGATATTAACAGGAAAACGATCCTATGTCATTTCTTGCAATAGAGAATATTTCTCTCAAAACTGTGATTCCTAAAAGATGTGTCAGGAGATTTGGCCAACTCCTTCAGATTTGTGTAAAATCCTAAATGAATCAGGAATGAACGTGGTCAGCTACACCATAAGGACCTCTTCTTTATGTCCTCATTACATGTAGTCGAAGATTGTCTATTGTATTGACAAGATATTCAAGTGACCTAACAATAGAAATGCATATCCTCAAAGATGGAACGCAGTCAGGTGGTAGCGAGCCCAGATGGAACCATTCTTGCCAATGAGAGGGCAGATACGCATGTGAACAACAGCCGGTACAGATAGAGGACTCATCTTTGTATCTATGCCATTATAGCGTCTGTGACAGCATGGGCAGCGCCATTGAGGCTACAACAATTTTAAAGTAGTACCGTTACTACTTGTAGTGGACATCACTACCACTACAACATGATGTCCACTACAACATGATGTCCACTACCACATGATGTCCACTACCACATGATGTCCACTACCACATGATGTCCACTACAACATGATGTCCACTACCACTACCACATGATGTCCACTACCACTACAACATGATGTCCACTACAACATGATGTCCACTACCACATGATGTCCACTACCACATGATGTCCACTACCACTACAACATGATGTCCACTACCACATGATGTCCACTACCACATGATGTCCACTACCACTACCACATGATGTCCACTACAACATGATGTCCACTACAACATGATGTCCACTACAACATGATGTCCACTACAACATGATGTCCACTACAACATGATGTCCACTACCACTACAACATGATGTCCACTACCACTACAACATGATGTCCACTACCACATGATGTCCACTACAACATGATGTCCACTACAACATGATGTCCACTACCACATGATGTCCACTACAACATGATGTCCACTACCACATGATGTCCACTACAACATGATGTCCACTACAACATGATGTCCACTACAACATGATGTCCACTACCACATGATGTCCACTACCACATGATGTCCACTACAACATGATGTCCACTACCACATGATGTCCACTACCACATGATGTCCACTACAACATGATGTCCACTACAACATGATGTCCACTACCACATGATGTCCACTACAACATGATGTCCACTACAACATGATGTCCACTACCACTACAACATGATGTCCACTACCACATGATGTCCACTACCACTACAACATGATGTCCACTACCACATGATGTCCACTACCACTACAACATGATGTCCACTACCACATGATGTCCACTACAACATGATGTCCACTACAACATGATGTCCACTACCACATGATGTCCACTACCACATGATGTCCACTACCACATGATGTCCACTACAACATGATGTCCACTACAACATGATGTCCACTACAACATGATGTCCACTACAACATGATGTCCACTACAACATGATGTCCACTACCACATGATGTCCACTACAACATGATGTCCACTACAACATGATGTCCACTACCACATGATGTCCACTACAACATGATGTCCACTACAACATGATGTCCACTACCACATGATGTCCACTACCACATGATGTCCACTACCACATGATGTCCACTACAACATGATGTCCACTACCACATGATGTCCACTACCACATGATGTCCACTACCACATGATGTCCACTACAACATGATGTCCACTACAACATGATGTCCACTACAACATGATGTCCACTACAACATGATGTCCACTACCACATGATGTCCACTACAACATGATGTCCACTACCACTACAACATGATGTCCACTACAACATGATGTCCACTACAACATGATGTCCACTACCACATGATGTCCACTACCACATGATGTCCACTACCACATGATGTCCACTACCACTTGATGTCCACTACCACATGATGTCCACTACAACATGATGTCCACTACCACATGATGTCCACTACCACTACCACATGATGTCCACTACCACATGATGTCCACTACAACATGATGTCCACTACAACATGATGTCCACTACCACATGATGTCCACTACCACATGATGTCCACTACCACTCGATGTCCACTACAACATGATGTCCACTACAACATGATGTCCACTACCACATGATGTCCACTACCACATGATGTCCACTACCACATGATGTCCACTACAACATGATGTCCACTACAACATGATGTCCACTACAACATGATGTCCACTACAACATGATGTCCACTACCACATGATGTCCACTACCACATGATGTCCACTACCACATGATGTCCACTACCACTACCACATGATGTCCACTACCACATGATGTCCACTACAACATGATGTCCACTACAACATGATGTCCACTACCACATGATGTCCACTACCACATGATGTCCACTACCACATGATGTCCACTACCACTACAACATGATGTCCACTACCACATGATGTCCACTACCACATGATGTCCACTACCACATGATGTCCACTACCACATGATGTCCACTACAACATGATGTCCACTACAACATGATGTCCACTACAACATGATGTCCACTACAACATGATGTCCACTACAACATGATGTCCACTACCACATGATGTCCACTACAACATGATGTCCACTACCACATGATGTCCACTACAACATGATGTCCACTACAACATGATGTCCACTACAACATGATGTCCACTACAACATGATGTCCACTACCACATGATGTCCACTACAACATGATGTCCACTACAACATGATGTCCACTACAACATGATGTCCACTACAACATGATGTCCACTACCACTACCACATGATGTCCACTACCACTACAACATGATGTCCACTACCACATGATGTCCACTACAACATGATGTCCACTACCACATGATGTCCACTACAACATGATGTCCACTACAACATGATGTCCACTACCACATGATGTCCACTACAACATGATGTCCACTACCACATGATGTCCACTACAACATGATGTCCACTACAACATGATGTCCACTACCACATGATGTCCACTACAACATGATGTCCACTACAACATGATGTCCACTACCACTACAACATGATGTCCACTACAACATGATGTCCACTACCACATGATGTCCACTACCACATGATGTCCACTACCACATGATGTCCACTACAACATGATGTCCACTACCACATGATGTCCACTACCACTACCACATGATGTCCACTACCACATGATGTCCACTACAACATGATGTCCACTACCACATGATGTCCACTACCACTACCACATGATGTCCACTACAACATGATGTCCACTACCACATGATGTCCACTACCACTACCACATGATGTCCACTACCACATGATGTCCACTACAACATGATGTCCACTACAACATGATGTCCACTACAACATGATGTCCACTACCACTACAACATGATGTCCACTACCACATGATGTCCACTACAACATGATGTCCACTACAACATGATGTCCACTACCACATGATGTCCACTACCACATGATGTCCACTACCACATGATGTCCACTACAACATGATGTCCACTACCACATGATGTCCACTACCACATGATGTCCACTACAACATGATATCCACTACCACATGATGTCCACTACCACATGATGTCCACTACCACATGATGTCCACTACCACTACAACATGATGTCCACTACCACATGATGTCCACTACCACATGATGTCCACTACAACATGATGTCCACTACAACATGATGTCCACTACCACATGATGTCCACTACCACTACAACATGATGTCCACTACCACTACCACATGATGTCCACTACCACTACCACATGATGTCCACTACCACATGATGTCCACTACCACTACCACATGATGTCCACTACCACATGATGTCCACTACCACATGATGTCCACTACAACATGATGTCCACTACAACATGATGTCCACTACCACATGATGTCCACTACAACATGATGTCCACTACCACATGATGTCCACTACCACATGATGTCCACTACCACATGATGTCCACTACCACATGATGTCCACTACCACTACCACATGATGTCCACTACAACATGATGTCCACTACAACATGATGTCCACTACAACATGATGTCCACTACCACATGATGTCCACTACAACATGATGTCCACTACCACATGATGTCCACTACCACATGATGTCCACTACCACATGATGTCCACTACCACTACAACATGATGTCCACTACCACATGATGTCCACTACCACATGATGTCCACTACAACATGATGTCCACTACAACATGATGTCCACTACCACTACAACATGATGTCCACTACCACTACAACATGATGTCCACTACCACATGATGTCCACTACCACTACAACATGATGTCCACTACCACTACAACATGATGTCCACTACCACTACAACATGATGTCCACTACAACATGATGTCCACTACCACTACAACATGATGTCCACTACCACTACAACATGATGTCCACTACCACTACAACATGATGTCCACTACCACATGATGTCCACTACAACATGATGTCCACTACCACATGATGTCCACTACAACATGATGTCCACTACAACATGATGTCCACTACAACATGATGTCCACTACCACTACCACATGATGTCCACTACCACTACCACATGATGTCCACTACAACATGATGCCCACTACCACATGATGTCCACTACAACATGATGTCCACTACAACATGATGTCCACTACCACATGATGTCCACTACAACATGATGTCCACTACAACATGATGTCCACTACCACATGATGTCCACTACCACATGATGTCCACTACAACATGATGTCCACTACCACATGATGTCCACTACAACATGATGTCCACTGCAACATGATGTCCACTACCACTACAACATGATGTCCACTACAACATGATGTCCACTACCACATGATGTCCACTACCACTACCACATGATGTCCACTACCACTACCACATGATGTCCACTACAACATGATGTCCACTACAACATGATGTCCACTACAACATGATGTCCACTACAACATGATGTCCACTACCACATGATGTCCACTACCACTACAACATGATGTCCACTACCACATGATGTCCACTACCAGTACAACATGATGTCCACTACAACATGATGTCCACTACAACATGATGTCCACTACCACATGATGTCCACTACCACATGATGTCCACTACAACATGATGTCCACTACCACATGATGTCCACTACAACATGATGTCCACTACTACATGATGTCCACTACAACATGATGTCCACTACAACATGATGTCCACTACAACATGATGTCCACTACAACATGATGTCCACTACCACTACCACATGATGTCCACTACCACATGATGTCCACTACAACATGATGTCCACTACCACTACCACATGATGTCCACTACCACTACCACATGATGTCCACTACAACATGATGTCCACTACAACATGATGTCCACTACAACATGATGTCCACTACAACATGATGTCCACTACAACATGATGTCCACTACAACATGATGTCCACTACCACATGATGTCCACTACCACATGATGTCCACTACCACATGATGTCCACTACCACTACAGCATGATGTCCACTACCACATGATGTCCACTACCACATGATGTCCACTACAACATGATGTCCACTACAACATGATGTCCACTACCACTACAACATGATGTCCACTACCACATGATGTCCACTACCACTACAACATGATGTCCACTACCACTACAACATGATGTCCACTACAACATGATGTCCACTACAACATGATGTCCACTACCACATGATGTCCACTACAACATGATGTCCACTACCACATGATGTCCACTACCACATGATGTCCACTACAACATGATGTCCACTACCACATGATGTCCACTACCACTACAACATGATGTCCACTACCACATGATGTCCACTACCACTACAACATGATGTCCACTACCACATGATGTCCACTACAACATGATGTCCACTACAACATGATGTCCACTACAACATGATGTCCACTACCACATGATGTCCACTACAACATGATGTCCACTACAACATGATGTCCACTACAACATGATGTCCACTACCACTACAACATGATGTCCACTACCACATGATGTCCACTACAACATGATGTCCACTACAACATGATGTCCACTACAACATGATGTCCACTACAACATGATGTCCACTACAACATGATGTCCACTACCACATGATGTCCACTACAACATGATGTCCACTACCACATGATGTCCACTACCACATGATGTCCACTACAACATGATGTCCACTACCACATGATGTCCACTACCACTACCACATGATGTCCACTACCACATGATGTCCACTACAACATGATGTCCACTACCACATGATGTCCACTACCACATGATGTCCACTACAACATGATGTCCACTACAACATGATGTCCACTACCACTACCACATGATGTCCACTACCACTACCACATGATGTCCACTACCACTACCACATGATGTCCACTACCACTACCACATGATGTCCACTACCACTACAACATGATGTCCACTACCACTACCACATGATGTCCACTACAACATGATGTCCACTACAACATGATGTCCACTACCACATGATGTCCACTACCACATGATGTCCACTACAACATGATGTCCACTACCACATGATGTCCACTACAACATGATGTCCACTACCACATGATGTCCACTACAACATGATGTCCACTACAACATGATGTCCACTACAACATGATGTCCACTACAACATGATGTCCACTACCACATGATGTCCACTACAACATGATGTCCACTACCACTACAACATGATGTCCACTACAACATGATGTCCACTACAACATGATGTCCACTACCACATGATGTCCACTACCACATGATGTCCACTACCACATGATGTCCACTACAACATGATGTCCACTACAACATGATGTCCACTGCAACATGATGTCCACTACCACATGATGTCCACTACCACATGATGTCCACTACAACATGATGTCCACTACAACATGATGTCCACTACCACTACAACATGATGTCCACTACCACATGATGTCCACTACAACATGATGTCCACTACAACATGATGTCCACTACAACATGATGTCCACTACAACATGATGTCCACTACCACTACAACATGATGTCCACTACCACTACCACATGATGTCCACTACCACATGATGTCCACTACCACATGATGTCCACTACCACATGATGTCCACTACCACATGATGTCCACTACAACATGATGTCCACTACCACATGATGTCCACTACCACATGATGTCCACTACAACATGATGTCCACTACAACATGATGTCCACTACAACATGATGTCCACTACCACATGATGTCCACTACCACATGATGTCCACTACAACATGATGTCCACTACAACATGATGTCCACTACCACTACAACATGATGTCCACTACCACATGATGTCCACTACAACATGATGTCCACTACAACATGATGTCCACTACAACATGATGTCCACTACCACTACCACATGATGTCCACTACCACATGATGTCCACTACAACATGATGTCCACTACAACATGATGTCCACTACAACATGATGTCCACTACCACATGATGTCCACTACAACATGATGTCCACTACAACATGATGTCCACTACAACATGATGTCCACTACCACTACAACATGATGTCCACTACCACATGATGTCCACTACAACATGATGTCCACTACAACATGATGTCCACTACAACATGATGTCCACTACAACATGATGTCCACTACAACATGATGTCCACTACAACATGATGTCCACTACCACATGATGTCCACTACAACATGATGTCCACTACCACATGATGTCCACTACCACATGATGTCCACTACAACATGATGTCCACTACCACATGATGTCCACTACCACTACCACATGATGTCCACTACCACATGATGTCCACTACAACATGATGTCCACTACCACATGATGTCCACTACCACATGATGTCCACTACAACATGATGTCCACTACAACATGATGTCCACTACCACTACCACATGATGTCCACTACCACTACCACATGATGTCCACTACCACTACCACATGATGTCCACTACCACTACCACATGATGTCCACTACCACTACAACATGATGTCCACTACCACTACCACATGATGTCCACTACAACATGATGTCCACTACAACATGATGTCCACTACCACATGATGTCCACTACCACATGATGTCCACTACAACATGATGTCCACTACCACATGATGTCCACTACAACATGATGTCCACTACCACATGATGTCCACTACAACATGATGTCCACTACAACATGATGTCCACTACAACATGATGTCCACTACAACATGATGTCCACTACCACATGATGTCCACTACAACATGATGTCCACTACCACTACAACATGATGTCCACTACAACATGATGTCCACTACAACATGATGTCCACTACCACATGATGTCCACTACCACATGATGTCCACTACAACATGATGTCCACTACCACATGATGTCCACTACCACATGATGTCCACTACAACATGATGTCCACTACAACATGATGTCCACTACAACATGATGTCCACTACCACATGATGTCCACTACCACATGATGTCCACTACAACATGATGTCCACTACAACATGATGTCCACTACCACTACAACATGATGTCCACTACCACATGATGTCCACTACAACATGATGTCCACTACAACATGATGTCCACTACAACATGATGTCCACTACCACTACAACATGATGTCCACTACCACTACCACATGATGTCCACTACCACATGATGTCCACTACCACATGATGTCCACTACCACATGATGTCCACTACCACATGATGTCCACTACAACATGATGTCCACTACCACATGATGTCCACTACCACATGATGTCCACTGCAACATGATGTCCACTACCACATGATGTCCACTACCACATGATGTCCACTACAACATGATGTCCACTACAACATGATGTCCACTACCACTACAACATGATGTCCACTACCACATGATGTCCACTACAACATGATGTCCACTACAACATGATGTCCACTACAACATGATGTCCACTACCACTACCACATGATGTCCACTACCACATGATGTCCACTACAACATGATGTCCACTACAACATGATGTCCACTACAACATGATGTCCACTACAACATGATGTCCACTACCACTACAACATGATGTCCACTACCACTACCACATGATGTCCACTACCACATGATGTCCACTACAACATGATGTCCACTACAACATGATGTCCACTACAACATGATGTCCACTACAACATGATGTCCACTACAACATGATGTCCACTACAACATGATGTCCACTACAACATGATGTCCACTACCACATGATGTCCACTACCACATGATGTCCACTACCACATGATGTCCACTACCACTACAACATGATGTCCACTACCACTACAACATGATGTCCACTACCACATGATGTCCACTACCACTACAACATGATGTCCACTACCACTACCACATGATGTCCACTACCACATGATGTCCACTACAACATGATGTCCACTACAACATGATGTCCACTACCACATGATGTCCACTACCACTACAACATGATGTCCACTACAACATGATGTCCACTACCACTACAACATGAT
This sequence comes from Salvelinus fontinalis, assembly GCF_029448725.1. Lineage (NCBI taxonomy): Eukaryota > Metazoa > Chordata > Actinopteri > Salmoniformes > Salmonidae > Salvelinus > Salvelinus fontinalis. The sequence continues at coordinate 11,072,121 of NC_074665.1, forward strand.
GTCCACTACAACATGATGTCCACTACCACATGATGTCCACTACAACATGATGTCCACTACCACTACAACATGATGTCCACTACCACATGATGTCCACTACCACATGATGTCCACTACAACATGATGTCCACTACAACATGATGTCCACTACCACTACAACATGATGTCCACTACCACTACAACATGATGTCCACTACCACATGATGTCCACTACCACTACAACATGATGTCCACTACCACTACAACATGATGTCCACTACCACTACAACATGATGTCCACTACAACATGATGTCCACTACCACTACAACATGATGTCCACTACCACTACAACATGATGTCCACTACCACTACAACATGATGTCCACTACCACATGATGTCCACTACAACATGATGTCCACTACCACATGATGTCCACTACAACATGATGTCCACTACAACATGATGTCCACTACAACATGATGTCCACTACCACTACCACATGATGTCCACTACCACTACCACATGATGTCCACTACAACATGATGCCCACTACCACATGATGTCCACTACCACATGATGTCCACTACAACATGATGTCCACTACAACATGATGTCCACTACCACATGATGTCCACTACCACATGATGTCCACTACAACATGATGTCCACTACCACATGATGTCCACTACAACATGATGTCCACTACAACATGATGTCCACTACCACTACAACATGATGTCCACTACAACATGATGTCCACTACCACATGATGTCCACTACCACTACCACATGATGTCCACTACCACTACCACATGATGTCCACTACAACATGATGTCCACTACAACATGATGTCCACTACAACATGATGTCCACTACAACATGATGTCCACTACCACATGATGTCCACTACCACTACAACATGATGTCCACTACCACATGATGTCCACTACCAGTACAACATGATGTCCACTACAACATGATGTCCACTACAACATGATGTCCACTACCACATGATGTCCACTACCACATGATGTCCACTACAACATGATGTCCACTACCACATGATGTCCACTACAACATGATGTCCACTACAACATGATGTCCACTACAACATGATGTCCACTACAACATGATGTCCACTACAACATGATGTCCACTACAACATGATGTCCACTACCACTACCACATGATGTCCACTACCACATGATGTCCACTACAACATGATGTCCACTACCACTACCACATGATGTCCACTACCACTACCACATGATGTCCACTACAACATGATGTCCACTACAACATGATGTCCACTACAACATGATGTCCACTACAACATGATGTCCACTACAACATGATGTCCACTACCACATGATGTCCACTACCACATGATGTCCACTACCACATGATGTCCACTACCACTACAACATGATGTCCACTACCACATGATGTCCACTACCACATGATGTCCACTACAACATGATGTCCACTACCACATGATGTCCACTACAACATGATGTCCACTACAACATGATGTCCACTACAACATGATGTCCACTACAACATGATGTCCACTACCACATGATGTCCACTACCACATGATGTCCACTACCACATGATGTCCACTACCACTACAACATGATGTCCACTACCACATGATGTCCACTACCACATGATGTCCACTACAACATGATGTCCACTACCACATGATGTCCACTACAACATGATGTCCACTACAACATGATGTCCACTACAACATGATGTCCACTACAACATGATGTCCACTACAACATGATGTCCACTACCACATGATGTCCACTACAACATGATGTCCACTACCACTACAACATGATGTCCACTACCACTACCACATGATGTCCACTACCACATGATGTCCACTACAACATGATGTCCACTACCACTACCACATGATGTCCACTACCACTACCACATGATGTCCACTACCACATGATGTCCACTACAACATGATGTCCACTACCACTACCACATGATGTCCACTACAACATGATGTCCACTACCACTACCACATGATGTCCACTACAACATGATGTCCACTACAACATGATGTCCACTACCACTACAACATGATGTCCACTACCACATGATGTCCACTACCACTACAACATGATGTCCACTACCACTACAACATGATGTCCACTACAACATGATGTCCACTACAACATGATGTCCACTACCACATGATGTCCACTACAACATGATGTCCACTACCACATGATGTCCACTACCACTACAACATGATGTCCACTACCACATGATGTCCACTACAACATGATGTCCACTACAACATGATGTCCACTACAACATGATGTCCACTACCACATGATGTCCACTACAACATGATGTCCACTACAACATGATGTCCACTACAACATGATGTCCACTACCACTACAACATGATGTCCACTACCACATGATGTCCACTACAACATGATGTCCACTACAACATGATGTCCACTACAACATGATGTCCACTACAACATGATGTCCACTACAACATGATGTCCACTACAACATGATGTCCACTACAACATGATGTCCACTACCACATGATGTCCACTACAACATGATGTCCACTACCACATGATGTCCACTACCACATGATGTCCACTACAACATGATGTCCACTACCACATGATGTCCACTACCACTACCACATGATGTCCACTACCACATGATGTCCACTACAACATGATGTCCACTACCACATGATGTCCACTACCACATGATGTCCACTACAACATGATGTCCACTACAACATGATGTCCACTACCACTACCACATGATGTCCACTACCACTACCACATGATGTCCACTACCACTACCACATGATGTCCACTACCACTACCACATGATGTCCACTACCACTACAACATGATGTCCACTACCACTACCACATGATGTCCACTACAACATGATGTCCACTACAACATGATGTCCACTACCACATGATGTCCACTACCACATGATGTCCACTACAACATGATGTCCACTACCACATGATGTCCACTACAACATGATGTCCACTACCACATGATGTCCACTACAACATGATGTCCACTACAACATGATGTCCACTACAACATGATGTCCACTACAACATGATGTCCACTACCACATGATGTCCACTACAACATGATGTCCACTACCACTACAACATGATGTCCACTACAACATGATGTCCACTACAACATGATGTCCACTACCACATGATGTCCACTACCACATGATGTCCACTACAACATGATGTCCACTACCACATGATGTCCACTACCACATGATGTCCACTACAACATGATGTCCACTACAACATGATGTCCACTACAACATGATGTCCACTACCACATGATGTCCACTACCACATGATGTCCACTACAACATGATGTCCACTACAACATGATGTCCACTACCACTACAACATGATGTCCACTACCACATGATGTCCACTACAACATGATGTCCACTACAACATGATGTCCACTACAACATGATGTCCACTACAACATGATGTCCACTACCACTACAACATGATGTCCACTACACTACCACATGATGTCCACTACCACATGATGTCCACTACCACATGATGTCCACTACCACATGATGTCCACTACCACATGATGTCCACTACAACATGATGTCCACTACCACATGATGTCCACTACCACATGATGTCCACTACAACATGATGTCCACTACAACATGATGTCCACTACAACATGATGTCCACTACCACATGATGTCCACTACCACATGATGTCCACTACAACATGATGTCCACTACAACATGATGTCCACTACCACTACAACATGATGTCCACTACCACATGATGTCCACTACAACATGATGTCCACTACAACATGATGTCCACTACAACATGATGTCCACTACCACTACCACATGATGTCCACTACCACATGATGTCCACTACAACATGATGTCCACTACAACATGATGTCCACTACAACATGATGTCCACTACAACATGATGTCCACTACCACTACAACATGATGTCCACTACCACTACCACATGATGTCCACTACCACATGATGTCCACTACAACATGATGTCCACTACAACATGATGTCCACTACAACATGATGTCCACTACAACATGATGTCCACTACAACATGATGTCCACTACAACATGATGTCCACTACCACATGATGTCCACTACCACATGATGTCCACTACCACATGATGTCCACTACCACTACAACATGATGTCCACTACCACTACAACATGATGTCCACTACCACATGATGTCCACTACCACTACAACATGATGTCCACTACCACTACCACATGATGTCCACTACCACATGATGTCCACTACAACATGATGTCCACTACAACATGATGTCCACTACCACATGATGTCCACTACCACTACAACATGATGTCCACTACAACATGATGTCCACTACCACTACAACATGATGTCCACTACCACTACAACATGATGTCCACTACCACTACAACATGATGTCCACTACAACATGATGTCCACTACCACTACAACATGATGTCCACTACCACTACAACATGATGTCCACTACAACATGATGTCCACTACCACTACAACATGATGTCCACTACCACTTCAACATGATGTCCACTACAACATGATGTCCACTACAACATGATGTCCACTACCACTACAACATGATGTCCACTACCACATGATGTCCACTACAACATGATGTCCACTACAACATGATGTCCACTACAACATGATGTCCACTACAACATGATGTCCACTACCACATGATGTCCACTACCACTACCACATGATGTCCACTACCACTACAACATGATGTCCACTACCACATGATGTCCACTACAACATGATGTCCACTACAACATGATGTCCACTACAACATGATGTCCACTACCACATGATGTCCACTACCACATGATGTCCACTACCACATGATGTCCACTACCACTACAACATGATGTCCACTACCACATGATGTCCACTACAACATGATGTCCACTACAACATGATGTCCACTACAACATGATGTCCACTACAACATGATGTCCACTACCACATGATGTCCACTACAACATGATGTCCACTACAACATGATGTCCACTACCACATGATGTCCACTACAACATGATGTCCACTACCACATGATGTCCACTACAACATGATGTCCACTACCACATGATGTCCACTACAACATGATGTCCACTACAACATGATGTCCACTACCACATGATGTCCACTACAACATGATGTCCACTACAACATGATGTCCACTACCACATGATGTCCACTACCACATGATGTCCACTACCACTACAACATGATGTCCACTACAACATGATGTCCACTACAACATGATGTCCACTACCACATGATGTCCACTACCACATGATGTCCACTACAACATGATGTCCACTACAACATGATGTCCACTACCACATGATGTCCACTACCACTACAACATGATGTCCACTACCACTACAACATGATGTCCACTACCACTACAACATGATGTCCACTACCACATGATGTCCACTACCACTACCACATGATGTCCACTACCACATGATGTCCACTACAACATGATGTCCACTACCACATGATGTCCACTACCACATGATGTCCACTACAACATGATGTCCACTACAACATGATGTCCACTACCACATGATGTCCACTACCACATGATGTCCACTACCACATGATGTCCACTACCACATGATGTCCACTACAACATGATGTCCACTACAACATGATGTCCACTACAACATGATGTCCACTACCACATGATGTCCACTACAACATGATGTCCACTACAACATGATGTCCACTACAACATGATGTCCACTACCACTACAACATGATGTCCACTACCACATGATGTCCACTACAACATGATGTCCACTACAACATGATGTCCACTACAACATGATGTCCACTACAACATGATGTCCACTACAACATGATGTCCACTACAACATGATGTCCACTACCACATGATGTCCACTACAACATGATGTCCACTACCACATGATGTCCACTACCACATGATGTCCACTACAACATGATGTCCACTACCACATGATGTCCACTACCACTACCACATGATGTCCACTACCACATGATGTCCACTACAACATGATGTCCACTACCACATGATGTCCACTACCACATGATGTCCACTACAACATGATGTCCACTACAACATGATGTCCACTACCACTACCACATGATGTCCACTACCACTACCACATGATGTCCACTACCACTACCACATGATGTCCACTACCACTACCACATGATGTCCACTACCACTACAACATGATGTCCACTACCACTACCACATGATGTCCACTACAACATGATGTCCACTACAACATGATGTCCACTACCACATGATGTCCACTACCACATGATGTCCACTACAACATGATGTCCACTACCACATGATGTCCACTACAACATGATGTCCACTACCACATGATGTCCACTACAACATGATGTCCACTACAACATGATGTCCACTACAACATGATGTCCACTACAACATGATGTCCACTACCACATGATGTCCACTACAACATGATGTCCACTACCACTACAACATGATGTCCACTACAACATGATGTCCACTACAACATGATGTCCACTACCACATGATGTCCACTACCACATGATGTCCACTACCACATGATGTCCACTACAACATGATGTCCACTACAACATGATGTCCACTACAACATGATGTCCACTACCACATGATGTCCACTACCACATGATGTCCACTACAACATGATGTCCACTACAACATGATGTCCACTACCACTACAACATGATGTCCACTACCACATGATGTCCACTACAACATGATGTCCACTACAACATGATGTCCACTACAACATGATGTCCACTACAACATGATGTCCACTACCACTACAACATGATGTCCACTACCACTACCACATGATGTCCACTACCACATGATGTCCACTACCACATGATGTCCACTACCACATGATGTCCACTACCACATGATGTCCACTACAACATGATGTCCACTACCACATGATGTCCACTACCACATGATGTCCACTACAACATGATGTCCACTACAACATGATGTCCACTACAACATGATGTCCACTACCACATGATGTCCACTACCACATGATGTCCACTACAACATGATGTCCACTACAACATGATGTCCACTACCACTACAACATGATGTCCACTACCACATGATGTCCACTACAACATGATGTCCACTACAACATGATGTCCACTACAACATGATGTCCACTACCACTACCACATGATGTCCACTACCACATGATGTCCACTACAACATGATGTCCACTACAACATGATGTCCACTACAACATGATGTCCACTACCACATGATGTCCACTACAACATGATGTCCACTACAACATGATGTCCACTACAACATGATGTCCACTACCACTACAACATGATGTCCACTACCACATGATGTCCACTACAACATGATGTCCACTACAACATGATGTCCACTACAACATGATGTCCACTACAACATGATGTCCACTACAACATGATGTCCACTACAACATGATGTCCACTACCACATGATGTCCACTACAACATGATGTCCACTACCACATGATGTCCACTACCACATGATGTCCACTACAACATGATGTCCACTACCACATGATGTCCACTACCACTACCACATGATGTCCACTACCACATGATGTCCACTACAACATGATGTCCACTACCACATGATGTCCACTACCACATGATGTCCACTACAACATGATGTCCACTACAACATGATGTCCACTACCACTACCACATGATGTCCACTACCACTACCACATGATGTCCACTACCACTACCACATGATGTCCACTACCACTACCACATGATGTCCACTACCACTACAACATGATGTCCACTACCACTACCACATGATGTCCACTACAACATGATGTCCACTACAACATGATGTCCACTACCACATGATGTCCACTACCACATGATGTCCACTACAACATGATGTCCACTACCACATGATGTCCACTACAACATGATGTCCACTACCACATGATGTCCACTACAACATGATGTCCACTACAACATGATGTCCACTACAACATGATGTCCACTACAACATGATGTCCACTACCACATGATGTCCACTACAACATGATGTCCACTACCACTACAACATGATGTCCACTACAACATGATGTCCACTACAACATGATGTCCACTACCACATGATGTCCACTACCACATGATGTCCACTACAACATGATGTCCACTACCACATGATGTCCACTACCACATGATGTCCACTACAACATGATGTCCACTACAACATGATGTCCACTACAACATGATGTCCACTACCACATGATGTCCACTACCACATGATGTCCACTACAACATGATGTCCACTACAACATGATGTCCACTACCACTACAACATGATGTCCACTACCACATGATGTCCACTACAACATGATGTCCACTACAACATGATGTCCACTACAACATGATGTCCACTACCACTACAACATGATGTCCACTACCACTACCACATGATGTCCACTACCACATGATGTCCACTACCACATGATGTCCACTACCACATGATGTCCACTACCACATGATGTCCACTACAACATGATGTCCACTACCACATGATGTCCACTACCACATGATGTCCACTACAACATGATGTCCACTACCACATGATGTCCACTACCACATGATGTCCACTACAACATGATGTCCACTACAACATGATGTCCACTACCACTACAACATGATGTCCACTACCACATGATGTCCACTACAACATGATGTCCACTACAACATGATGTCCACTACAACATGATGTCCACTACCACTACCACATGATGTCCACTACCACATGATGTCCACTACAACATGATGTCCACTACAACATGATGTCCACTACAACATGATGTCCACTACCACTACAACATGATGTCCACTACCACTACCACATGATGTCCACTACCACATGATGTCCACTACAACATGATGTCCACTACAACATGATGTCCACTACAACATGATGTCCACTACAACATGATGTCCACTACAACATGATGTCCACTACAACATGATGTCCACTACAACATGATGTCCACTACCACATGATGTCCACTACCACATGATGTCCACTACCACATGATGTCCACTACCACTACAACATGATGTCCACTACCACTACAACATGATGTCCACTACCACATGATGTCCACTACCACTACAACATGATGTCCACTACCACTACCACATGATGTCCACTACCACATGATGTCCACTACAACATGATGTCCACTACAACATGATGTCCACTACCACATGATGTCCACTACAACATGATGTCCACTACCACATGATGTCCACTACAACATGATGTCCACTACCACTACAACATGATGTCCACTACCACATGATGTCCACTACCACATGATGTCCACTACCACTACAACATGATGTCCACTACAACATGATGTCCACTACAACATGATGTCCACTACAACATGATGTCCACTACCACATGATGTCCACTACAACATGATGTCCACTACAACATGATGTCCACTACCACTACAACATGATGTCCACTACAACATGATGTCCACTACCACATGATGTCCACTAAAACATGATGTCCACTACCACTACAACATGATGTCCACTACCACATGATGTCCACTACCACATGATGTCCACTACAACATGATGTCCACTACAACATGATGTCCACTACCACTACAACATGATGTCCACTACCACTACAACATGATGTCCACTACCACATGATGTCCACTACCACTACAACATGATGTCCACTACCACTACAACATGATGTCCACTACCACTACAACATGATGTCCACTACAACATGATGTCCACTACCACTACAACATGATGTCCACTACCACTACAACATGATGTCCACTACCACTACAACATGATGTCCACTACCACATGATGTCCACTACAACATGATGTCCACTACCACATGATGTCCACTACAACATGATGTCCACTACAACATGATGTCCACTACAACATGATGTCCACTACCACTACCACATGATGTCCACTACCACTACCACATGATGTCCACTACAACATGATGCCCACTACCACATGATGTCCACTACAACATGATGTCCACTACAACATGATGTCCACTACCACATGATGTCCACTACAACATGATGTCCACTACAACATGATGTCCACTACCACATGATGTCCACTACCACATGATGTCCACTACAACATGATGTCCACTACCACATGATGTCCACTACAACATGATGTCCACTACAACATGATGTCCACTACCACTACAACATGATGTCCACTACAACATGATGTCCACTACCACATGATGTCCACTACCACTACCACATGATGTCCACTACCACTACCACATGATGTCCACTACAACATGATGTCCACTACAACATGATGTCCACTACAACATGATGTCCACTACAACATGATGTCCACTACCACATGATGTCCACTACCACTACAACATGATGTCCACTACCACATGATGTCCACTACCACTACAACATGATGTCCACTACAACATGATGTCCACTACAACATGATGTCCACTACCACATGATGTCCACTACCACATGATGTCCACTACAACATGATGTCCACTACCACATGATGTCCACTACAACATGATGTCCACTACTACATGATGTCCACTACAACATGATGTCCACTACAACATGATGTCCACTACAACATGATGTCCACTACAACATGATGTCCACTACCACTACCACATGATGTCCACTACCACATGATGTCCACTACAACATGATGTCCACTACCACTACCACATGATGTCCACTACCACTACCACATGATGTCCACTACAACATGATGTCCACTACAACATGATGTCCACTACAACATGATGTCCACTACAACATGATGTCCACTACAACATGATGTCCACTACCACATGATGTCCACTACCACATGATGTCCACTACCACATGATGTCCACTACCACTACAACATGATGTCCACTACCACATGATGTCCACTACCACATGATGTCCACTACAACATGATGTCCACTACCACATGATGTCCACTACAACATGATGTCCACTACAACATGATGTCCACTACAACATGATGTCCACTACAACATGATGTCCACTACAACATGATGTCCACTACCACATGATGTCCACTACCACATGATGTCCACTACCACATGATGTCCACTACCACATGATGTCCACTACCACTACAACATGATGTCCACTACCACATGATGTCCACTACCACATGATGTCCACTACAACATGATGTCCACTACCACATGATGTCCACTACAACATGATGTCCACTACAACATGATGTCCACTACAACATGATGTCCACTACAACATGATGTCCACTACAACATGATGTCCACTACCACATGATGTCCACTACAACATGATGTCCACTACCACTACAACATGATGTCCACTACCACTACCACATGATGTCCACTACCACATGATGTCCACTACAACATGATGTCCACTACCACTACCACATGATGTCCACTACCACTACCACATGATGTCCACTACCACATGATGTCCACTACAACATGATGTCCACTACCACTACCACATGATGTCCACTACAACATGATGTCCACTACCACTACCACATGATGTCCACTACAACATGATGTCCACTACAACATGATGTCCACTACCACTACAACATGATGTCCACTACCACATGATGTCCACTACCACTACAACATGATGTCCACTACCACTACAACATGATGTCCACTACAACATGATGTCCACTACAACATGATGTCCACTACCACATGATGTCCACTACAACATGATGTCCACTACCATATGATGTCCACTACCACATGATGTCCACTACAACATGATGTCCACTACCACATGATGTCCACTACCACTACAACATGATGTCCACTACCACATGATGTCCACTACCACTACAACATGATGTCCACTACCACTACAACATGATGTCCACTACCACATGATGTCCACTACAACATGATGTCCACTACAACATGTTGTCCACTACAACATGATGTCCACTACAACATGATGTCCACTACAACATGATGTCCACTACAACATGATGTCCACTACAACATGATGTCCACTACCACATGATGTCCACTACAACATGATGTCCACTACCACATGATGTCCACTACCACATGATGTCCACTACAACATGATGTCCACTACCACATGATGTCCACTACCACTACCACATGATGTCCACTACCACATGATGTCCACTACAACATGATGTCCACTACCACATGATGTCCACTACCACATGATGTCCACTACAACATGATGTCCACTACAACATGATGTCCACTACCACTACCACATGATGTCCACTACCACTACCACATGATGTCCACTACCACTACCACATGATGTCCACTACCACTACCACATGATGTCCACTACCACTACAACATGATGTCCACTACCACTACCACATGATGTCCACTACAACATGATGTCCACTACAACTTGATGTCCACTACCACATGATGTCCACTACCACATGATGTCCACTACAACATGATGTCCACTACCACATGATGTCCACTACAACATGATGTCCACTACCACATGATGTCCACTACAACATGATGTCCACTACAACATGATGTCCACTACAACATGATGTCCACTACAACATGATGTCCACTACCACATGATGTCGACTACAACATGATGTCCACTACCACTACAACATGATGTCCACTACAACATGATGTCCACTACAACATGATGTCCACTACCACATGATGTCCACTACCACATGATGTCCACTACAACATGATGTCCACTACCACATGATGTCCACTACCACATGATGTCCACTACAACATGATGTCCACTACAACATGATGTCCACTGCAACATGATGTCCACTACCACATGATGTCCACTACCACATGATGTCCACTACAACATGATGTCCACTACAACATGATGTCCACTACCACTACAACATGATGTCCACTACCACATGATGTCCACTACAACATGATGTCCACTACAACATGATGTCCACTACAACATGATGTCCACTACAACATGATGTCCACTACCACTACAACATGATGTCCACTACTACTACCACATGATGTCCACTACCACATGATGTCCACTACCACATGATGTCCACTACCACATGATGTCCACTACCACATGATGTCCACTACAACATGATGTCCACTACCACATGATGTCCACTACCACATGATGTCCACTACAACATGATGTCCACTACAACATGATGTCCACTGCAACATGATGTCCACTACCACATGATGTCCACTACCACATGATGTCCACTACAACATGATGTCCACTACAACATGATGTCCACTACCACTACAACATGATGTCCACTACCACATGATGTCCACTACAACATGATGTCCACTACAACATGATGTCCACTACAACATGATGTCCACTACCACTACCACATGATGTCCACTACCACATGATGTCCACTACAACATGATGTCCACTACAACATGATGTCCACTACAACATGATGTCCACTACAACATGATGTCCACTACCACATGATGTCCACTACCACATGATGTCCACTACAACATGATGTCCACTACCACATGATGTCCACTACAACATGATGTCCACTGCAACATGATGTCCACTACCACTACAACATGATGTCCACTACAACATGATGTCCACTACCACATGATGTCCACTACCACTACCACATGATGTCCACTACCACTACCACATGATGTCCACTACAACATGATGTCCACTACAACATGATGTCCACTACAACATGATGTCCACTACAACATGATGTCCACTACCACATGATGTCCACTACCACTACAACATGATGTCCACTACCACATGATGTCCACTACCACTACAACATGATGTCCACTACAACATGATGTCCACTACAACATGATGTCCACTACCACATGATGTCCACTACCACATGATGTCCACTACAACATGATGTCCACTACCACATGATGTCCACTACAACATGATGTCCACTACTACATGATGTCCACTACAACATGATGTCCACTACAACATGATGTCCACTACAACATGATGTCCACTACAACATGATGTCCACTACCACTACCACATGATGTCCACTACCACATGATGTCCACTACAACATGATGTCCACTACCACTACCACATGATGTCCACTACCACTACCACATGATGTCCACTACAACATGATGTCCACTACAACATGATGTCCACTACAACATGATGTCCACTACAACATGATGTCCACTACAACATGATGTCCACTACCACATGATGTCCACTACCACATGATGTCCACTACCACATGATGTCCACTACCACTACAACATGATGTCCACTACCACATGATGTCCACTACCACATGATGTCCACTACAACATGATGTCCACTACCACATGATGTCCACTACAACATGATGTCCACTACAACATGATGTCCACTACAACATGATGTCCACTACAACATGATGTCCACTACAACATGATGTCCACTACCACATGATGTCCACTACCACATGATGTCCACTACCACATGATGTCCACTACCACATGATGTCCACTACCACTACAACATGATGTCCACTACCACATGATGTCCACTACCACATGATGTCCACTACAACATGATGTCCACTACCACATGATGTCCACTACAACATGATGTCCACTACAACATGATGTCCACTACAACATGATGTCCACTACAACATGATGTCCACTACAACATGATGTCCACTACCACATGATGTCCACTACAACATGATGTCCACTACCACTACAACATGATGTCCACTACCACTACCACATGATGTCCACTACCACATGATGTCCACTACAACATGATGTCCACTACCACTACCACATGATGTCCACTACCACTACCACATGATGTCCACTACCACATGATGTCCACTACAACATGATGTCCACTACCACTACCACATGATGTCCACTACAACATGATGTCCACTACCACTACCACATGATGTCCACTACAACATGATGTCCACTACAACATGATGTCCACTACCACTACAACATGATGTCCACTACCACATGATGTCCACTACCACTACAACATGATGTCCACTACCACTACAACATGATGTCCACTACAACATGATGTCCACTACAACATGATGTCCACTACCACATGATGTCCACTACAACATGATGTCCACTACCATATGATGTCCACTACCACATGATGTCCACTACAACATGATGTCCACTACCACATGATGTCCACTACCACTACAACATGATGTCCACTACCACATGATGTCCACTACCACTACAACATGATGTCCACTACCACTACAACATGATGTCCACTACCACATGATGTCCACTACAACATGATGTCCACTACAACATGTTGTCCACTACAACATGATGTCCACTACAACATGATGTCCACTACAACATGATGTCCACTACAACATGATGTCCACTACAACATGATGTCCACTACCACATGATGTCCACTACAACATGATGTCCACTACCACATGATGTCCACTACCACATGATGTCCACTACAACATGATGTCCACTACCACATGATGTCCACTACCACTACCACATGATGTCCACTACCACATGATGTCCACTACAACATGATGTCCACTACCACATGATGTCCACTACCACATGATGTCCACTACAACATGATGTCCACTACAACATGATGTCCACTACCACTACCACATGATGTCCACTACCACTACCACATGATGTCCACTACCACTACCACATGATGTCCACTACCACTACCACATGATGTCCACTACCACTACAACATGATGTCCACTACCACTACCACATGATGTCCACTACAACATGATGTCCACTACAACTTGATGTCCACTACCACATGATGTCCACTACCACATGATGTCCACTACAACATGATGTCCACTACCACATGATGTCCACTACAACATGATGTCCACTACCACATGATGTCCACTACAACATGATGTCCACTACAACATGATGTCCACTACAACATGATGTCCACTACAACATGATGTCCACTACCACATGATGTCGACTACAACATGATGTCCACTACCACTACAACATGATGTCCACTACAACATGATGTCCACTACAACATGATGTCCACTACCACATGATGTCCACTACCACATGATGTCCACTACAACATGATGTCCACTACCACATGATGTCCACTACCACATGATGTCCACTACAACATGATGTCCACTACAACATGATGTCCACTGCAACATGATGTCCACTACCACATGATGTCCACTACCACATGATGTCCACTACAACATGATGTCCACTACAACATGATGTCCACTACCACTACAACATGATGTCCACTACCACATGATGTCCACTACAACATGATGTCCACTACAACATGATGTCCACTACAACATGATGTCCACTACAACATGATGTCCACTACCACTACAACATGATGTCCACTACTACTACCACATGATGTCCACTACCACATGATGTCCACTACCACATGATGTCCACTACCACATGATGTCCACTACCACATGATGTCCACTACAACATGATGTCCACTACCACATGATGTCCACTACCACATGATGTCCACTACAACATGATGTCCACTACAACATGATGTCCACTGCAACATGATGTCCACTACCACATGATGTCCACTACCACATGATGTCCACTACAACATGATGTCCACTACAACATGATGTCCACTACCACTACAACATGATGTCCACTACCACATGATGTCCACTACAACATGATGTCCACTACAACATGATGTCCACTACAACATGATGTCCACTACCACTACCACATGATGTCCACTACCACATGATGTCCACTACAACATGATGTCCACTACAACATGATGTCCACTACAACATGATGTCCACTACAACATGATGTCCACTACCACTACAACATGATGTCCACTACCACTACCACATGATGTCCACTACCACATGATGTCCACTACAACATGATGTCCACTACAACATGATGTCCACTACAACATGATGTCCACTACAACATGATGTCCACTACAACATGATGTCCACTACAACATGATGTCCACTACAACATGATGTCCACTACCACATGATGTCCACTACCACATGATGTCCACTACCACATGATGTCCACTACCACTACAACATGATGTCCACTACCACTACAACATGATGTCCACTACCACATGATGTCCACTACCACTACAACATGATGTCCACTACCACTACCACATGATGTCCACTACCACATGATGTCCACTACAACATGATGTCCACTACAACATGATGTCCACTACCACATGATGTCCACTACCACTACAACATGATGTCCACTACAACATGATGTCCACTACCACTACAACATGATGTCCACTACAACATGATGTCCACTACAACATGATGTCCACTACAACATGATGTCCACTACCACATGATGTCCACTACAACATGATGTCCACTACAACATGATGTCCACTACCACATGATGTCCACTACAACATGATGTCCACTACAACATGATGTCCACTACCACATGATGTCCACTACCACATGATGTCCACTACCACTACAACATGATGTCCACTACAACATGATGTCCACTACAACATGATGTCCACTACCACATGATGTCCACTACCACATGATGTCCACTACAACATGATGTCCACTACAACATGATGTCCACTACCACTACCACATGATGTCCACTACCACTACCACATGATGTCCACTACCACTACCACATGATGTCCACTACCACTACCACATGATGTCCACTACCACTACAACATGATGTCCACTACCACTACCACATGATGTCCACTACAACATGATGTCCACTACAACTTGATGTCCACTACCACATGATGTCCACTACCACATGATGTCCACTACAACATGATGTCCACTACCACATGATGTCCACTACAACATGATGTCCACTACCACATGATGTCCACTACAACATGATGTCCACTACAACATGATGTCCACTACAACATGATGTCCACTACAACATGATGTCCACTACCACATGATGTCGACTACAACATGATGTCCACTACAACATGATGTCCACTACCACATGATGTCCACTACAACATGATGTCCACTACAACATGATGTCCACTACAACATGATGTCCACTACCACATGATGTCCACTACCACATGATGTCCACTACAACATGATGTCCACTACAACATGATGTCCACTACCACTACAACATGATGTCCACTACCACATGATGTCCACTACAACATGATGTCCACTACAACATGATGTCCACTACAACATGATGTCCACTACAACATGATGTCCACTACCACTACAACATGATGTCCACTACTACTACCACATGATGTCCACTACCACATGATGTCCACTACCACATGATGTCCACTACCACATGATGTCCACTACCACATGATGTCCACTACAACATGATGTCCACTACCACATGATGTCCACTACCACATGATGTCCACTACAACATGATGTCCACTACAACATGATGTCCACTGCAACATGATGTCCACTACCACATGATGTCCACTACCACATGATGTCCACTACAACATGATGTCCACTACAACATGATGTCCACTACCACTACAACATGATGTCCACTACCACATGATGTCCACTACAACATGATGTCCACTACAACATGATGTCCACTACAACATGATGTCCACTACCACTACCACATGATGTCCACTACCACATGATGTCCACTACAACATGATGTCCACTACAACATGATGTCCACTACAACATGATGTCCACTACAACATGATGTCCACTACAACATGATGTCCACTACCACTACCACATGATGTCCACTACCACATGATGTCCACTACAACATGATGTCCACTACAACATGATGTCCACTACAACATGATGTCCACTACAACATGATGTCCACTACAACATGATGTCCACTACAACATGATGTCCACTACAACATGATGTCCACTACCACATGATGTCCACTACCACATGATGTCCACTACCACATGATGTCCACTACCACTACAACATGATGTCCACTACCACTACAACATGATGTCCACTACCACATGATGTCCACTACCACTACAACATGATGTCCACTACCACTACCACATGATGTCCACTACCACATGATGTCCACTACAACATGATGTCCACTACAACATGATGTCCACTACCACATGATGTCCACTACCACTACAACATGATGTCCACTACAACATGATGTCCACTACCACTACAACATGATGTCCACTACAACATGATGTCCACTACAACATGATGTCCACTACCACTACAACATGATGTCCACTACCACATGATGTCCACTACAACATGATGTCCACTACAACATGATGTCCACTACAACATGATGTCCACTACAACATGATGTCCACTACCACATGATGTCCACTACCACTACCACATGATGTCCACTACCACTACAACATGATGTCCACTACCACATGATGTCCACTACAACATGATGTCCACTACAACATGATGTCCACTACAACATGATGTCCACTACCACATGATGTCCACTACCACATGATGTCCACTACCACATGATGTCCACTACCACTACAACATGATGTCCACTACCACATGATGTCCACTACAACATGATGTCCACTACAACATGATGTCCACTACCACATGATGTCCACTACAACATGATGTCCACTACAACATGATGTCCACTACCACATGATGTCCACTACAACATGATGTCCACTACCACATGATGTCCACTACAACATGATGTCCACTACCACATGATGTCCACTACAACATGATGTCCACTACAACATGATGTCCACTACAACATGATGTCCACTACCACATGATGTCCACTACAACATGATGTCCACTACAACATGATGTCCACTACCACATGATGTCCACTACCACATGATGTCCACTACCACTACAACATGATGTCCACTACAACATGATGTCCACTACAACATGATGTCCACTACCACATGATGTCCACTACCACATGATGTCCACTACAACATGATGTCCACTACAACATGATGTCCACTACCACTACAACATGATGTCCACTACCACATGATGTCCACTACCACATGATGTCCACTACCACTACAACATGATGTCCACTACCACATGATGTCCACTACCACTACAACATGATGTCCACTACCACATGATGTCCACTACCACTACAACATGATGTCCACTACCACATGATGTCCACTACCACTACAACATGATGTCCACTACAACATGATGTCCACTACCACTACAACATGATGTCCACTACCACATGATGTCCACTACCACTACCACATGATGTCCACTACCACATGATGTCCACTACAACATGATGTCCACTACCACATGATGTCCACTACCACATGATGTCCACTACCACATGATGTCCACTACCACATGATGTCCACTACCACACGACTCCCTCCTCTTTCTTCGCTGTGAAGCCACTGCAGACCTGGGCAGAAAATAGTAGTATTTTGTATTTGATGTGAAAATACCAACTTTTCAAATACTTGAGGTTGTCGAATATAGAGAATCAACTAAAGGCAACTATTTCCTTTGATATTCAAGCATAGGTCTCAGATAAAGACTCATAATTTTTGACAGTATTTTCAATACCTCTCAGAAAAACATAATATTTGAAGGCATTAGCATAACACAACAGATTAGAGAAATTAGAATGACATTCTCACGGTTCCACAAAAAAGAGCTGTGACCGAACCACGCACCAAAATATTCTAATGAGCCACCGCCTCTACATTTGAATTATCACTAAATGAGAAACCATTTGTATTTAATTTTTTTTAACTACAAAGATCCATTGAAGGGCTCAAAAGGTTATTTTACGTCAGTATGGTTCCACATAGAACCCTTCACCTATCCCAAAGAACCCTTGAAGAACCCTCATTGTTTCCCTTTTTTTTTTTAAGATAAAAAAAAAAAAGACTAGAATCTATGGGTTCAAATATCATATATGAAAGAACAGGAGCAATGTAGCAAAATGAGTCATGTTCAGCATCTTTATCACCTTGGAACAAGTGCTGCTGTACCGTTCAGTCTTCTTCCTTTGAGTAAGTGATGCTTCTTCTGTTATTCACAAGTTATTCAGTGATCTTCACTTACCTCCTGTCCTATAGAGTACTGATAGAGCATTCCTAGTTGCATTTTTTATGTAATAGCTTTGATGACACATTTGTGGTTGTCTTTCCAACCCCACAGTGATGTTTGACCATGTGAAGGGGGCTGGTTGAATCTCCTATGAGGGGGTCACTACCCTCCCAAAATGACTTCCTCTGGACAAGATGATTGCATAATATGATAACATCTCTTCCTCTATACAAAATTAGAGAGGGACGTCTGTGTGTTGTTTGTGATGAATAGACCACCATGTTTTTACCCCCACAACTTGTTTTCAGTTTTCAACATAACTCTGAGATATAGTCAAGAACAAATTTGAACATTCATTGATTGTAGTGAATGTCTTTTACAGTTATTGATTTAAAGCTGCAATATGTACCTTTGTTTTTGTCTTTTTGTCATGTTCAAAAGCTCCAATAAGTCACTAGTGGTCATCTAATGTGATCCAACACTAACAATAGTCCGCTTCTAGCCTGCCTGAGAACCACTGGATTCGCTGCTATTCATTTTTCCAGTCCGGTCGGATTTTTCAGCCAGATTTTGTGGTGCACACAATGAGTGACGTTTTCAGTCAGTGAGGAAGTGGTGTGATAGCTAGCTAACTGAGCCCATGGTCAACACTTGGCTAATGGCTAATTAGGATAGTTAGCTTACAGACCACAGACATGGTAGACGCGACATGGTAGACGTCCTGACCCAGCAGCCACTTATCCTCCATCTAAACCAAAGAAACAGAGAAATTCTTCTTTGGGATTTGGTTGGCGGATCGCATCCACCTACTGTACTGGAGTGTGAGGCCAGTCACAGTCTACCTACTGTACTGGAGTGTGAGGCCATTCACAGTCTACCTACTGTACTGGAGTGTGAGGCCATTCACAGTCTACCTACTGTACTGGAGTGTGAGGCCATTCACAGTCTATCTACTGTACTGGAGTGTGAGGCCAGTCACAGTCTACCTACTGTACTGGAGTGTGAGGCCATTCACAGTCTATCTACTGTACTGGAGAGTGAGGCCATTCACAGTCTACCTACTGTACTGGAGTGTGAGGCCAGTCACAGTCTACCTACTGTACTGGAGTGTGAGGCCATTCACAGTCTATCTACTGTACTGGAGAGTGAGGCCATTCACAGTCTACCTACTGTACTGGAGAGTGAGGCCAGTCACAGTCTACCTACTGTACTGGAGAGTGAGGCCATTCACAGTCTACCTACTGTACTGGAGAGTGAGGCCATTCACAGTCTACCTACTGTACTGGAGAGTGAGGCCATTCACAGTCTACCTACTGTACTGGAGTGTGAGGCCGGTCACAGTCTACCTACTGTACTGGAGTGTGAGGCCATTCACAGTCTACCTACTGTACTGGAGTGTGAGGCCAGTCACAGTCTACCTACTGTACTGGAGTGTGAGGCCGGTCACAGTCTACCTACTGTACTGGAGAGTGAGGCCATTCACAGTCTACCTACTGTACTGGAGTGTGAGGCCAGTCACAGTCTACCTACTGTACTGGAGTGTGAGGCCGGTCACAGTCTACCTACTGTACTGGAGTGTGAGGCCATTCACAGTCTACCTACTGTACTGGAGAGTGAGGCCATTCACAGTCTACCTACTGTACTGGAGAGTGAGGCCATTCACAGTCTACCTACTGTACTGGAGTGTGAGGCCAGTCACAGTCTACCTACTGTACTGGAGTGTGAGGCCATTCACAGTCTACCTACTGTACTGGAGTGTGAGGCCAGTCACAGTCTACCTACTGTACTGGAGAGTGAGGCCATTCACAGTCTACCTACTGTACTGGAGAGTGAGGCCATTCACAGTCTACCTACTGTACTGGAGTGTGAGGCCGGTCACAGTCTATCTACTGTACTGGAGTGTGAGGTCAGTCACAGTCTACCTACTGTACTGAAGTGAGAGGCCAGTCACAGTATACCTACTGTACTGGAGAGTGAGGCCAGTCACAGTATACCTACTGTACTGGAGTGTGAGGTCATTCACAGTCTACCTACTGTACTGAAGTGAGAGGCCAGTCACAGTATACCTACTGTACTGGAGTGTGAGGTCATTCACAGTCTACCTACTGTACTGAAGTGAGAGGCCAGTCACAGTATACCTACTGTACTGGAGAGTGAGGCCAGTCACAGTCTACCTACTGTACTGGAGAGTGAGGCCAGTCACAGTCTACCTACTGTACTGGAGTGTGAGGCCATTCACAGTCTACCTACTGTACTGAAGTGTGAGGCCATTCACAGTCTACCTACTGTACTGGAGTGTGAGGCCAGTCACAGTCTACCTACTGTACTGGAGTGTGAGGCCAGTCACAGTCTACCTACTGTACTGGAGTGTGAGGCCAGTCACAGTCTACCTACTGTACTGGAGTGTGAGGCCAGTCACAGTCTACCTACTGTACTGGAGTGTGAGGCCGGTCACAGTCTACCTACTGTACTGGAGTGTGAGGTCATTCACAGTCTACCTACTGTACTGAAGTGAGAGGCCAGTCACAGTATACCTACTGTACTGGAGAGTGAGGCCAGTCACAGTCTACCTACTGTACTGGAGAGTGAGGCCAGTCACAGTCTACCTACTGTACTGGAGTGTGAGGCCAGTCACAGTCTACCTACTGTACTGAAGTGTGAGGCCATTCACAGTCTACCTACTGTACTGGAGTGTGAGGCCAGTCACAGTCTACCTACTGTACTGGAGTGTGAGGCCAGTCACAGTCTACCTACTGTACTGGAGTGTGAGGCCAGTCACAGTCTACCTACTGTACTGGAGTGTGAGGCCAGTCACATTCTACCTACTGTACTGGAGTGTGAGGCCATTCACAGTCTACCTACTGTACTGGAGTGTGAGGCCAGTCACAGTCTACCTACTGTACTGGAGTGTGAGGCCAGTCACAGTCTACCTACTGTACTGAAGTGTGAGGCCATTCACAGTCTACCTACTGTACTGGAGAGTGAGGCCATTCACAGTCTACCTACTGTACTGGAGTGTGAGGCCAGTCACAGTCTACCTACTGTACTGGAGAGTGAGGCCATTCACAGTCTACCTACTGTACTGGAGTGTGAGGCCGGTCACAGTCTACCTACTGTACTGGAGAGTGAGGCCATTCACAGTCTACCTACTGTACTGGAGTGTGAGGCCGGTTACAGTCTACCTACTGTACTGGAGTGTGAGGCCATTCACAGTCTACCTACTGTACTGGAGAGTGAGGCCAGTCACAGTCTACCTACTGTACTGGAGAGTGAGGCCAGTCACAGTCTACCTACTGTACTGGAGTGTGAGTTCATTCACAGTCTACCTACTGTACTGGAGAGTGAGGCCAGTCACAGTCTACCTACTGTACTGGAGAGTGAGGCCAGTCACAGTCTACCTACTGTACTGGAGAGTGAGGCCAGTCACAGTCTACCTACTGTACTGGAGAGTGAGGCCATTCACAGTCTACCTACTGTACTGGAGAGTGAGGCCAGTCACAGTCTACCTACTGTACATGAGAGTGAGGCCATTCACAGTCTACCTACTGTACTGGAGAGTGAGGCCAGTCACAGTCTACCTACTGTACTGGAGAGTGAGGCCAGTCACAGTCTACCTACTGTACTGGAGAGTGAGGCCAGTCACAGTCTACCTACTGTACTGGAGAGTGAGGCCAGTCACAGTCTACCTACTGTACTGGAGTGTGAGGCCATTCACAGTCTACCTACTGTACTGGAGAGTGAGGCCAGTCACAGTCTACCTACTGTACTGGAGAGTGAGGCCAGTCACAGTCTACCTACTGTACTGGAGAGTGAGGCCAGTCACAGTCTACCTACTGTACTGGAGAGTGAGGCCAGTCACAGTCTACCTACTGTACTGGAGAGTGAGGCCAGTCACAGTCTACCTACTGTACTGGAGAGTGAGGCCAGTCACAGTCTACCTACTGTACTGGAGTGTGAGGCCAGTCACAGTCTACCTACTGTACTGGAGAGTGAGGCCAGTCACAGTCTACCTACTGTACTGGAGAGTGAGGCCAGTCACAGTCTACCTACTGTACTGGAGAGTGAGGCCAGTCACAGTCTACCTACTGTACTGGAGAGTGAGGCCAGTCACAGTCTACCTACTGTACTGGAGAGTGAGGCCAGTCACAGTCTACCTACTGTACTGGAGAGTGAGGCCAGTCACAGTCTACCTACTGTACTGGAGAGTGAGGCCAGTCACAGTCTACCTACTGTACTGGAGAGTGAGGCCAGTCACAGTCTACCTACTGTACTGGAGTGTGAGGCCGGTCACAGTCTACCTACTGTACTGGAGAGTGAGGCCAGTCAGTCTACCTACTGTACTGGAGAGTGAGGCCAGTCACAGTCTACCTACTGTACTGGAGTGTGAGGCCAGTCACAGTCTACCTACTGTACTGGAGTGTGAGGCCGGTCACAGTCTACCTACTGTACTGGAGTGTGAGGCCAGTCACAGTCTACCTACTGTACTGAAGTGTGAGGCCAGTCACAGTCTACCTACTGTACTGGAGTGTGAGGCCAGTCACAGTCTACCTACTGTACTGGAGAGTGAGGCCAGTCACAGTCTACCTACTGTACTGGAGAGTGAGGCCAGTCACAGTCTACCTACTGTACTGGAGAGTGAGGCCAGTCACAGTCTACTTACTGTACTGGAGAGTGAGGCCAGTCACAGTCTACCTACTGTACTGGAGAGTGAGGCCAGTCACAGTCTACCTACTGTACTGGAGAGTGAGGCCAGTCACAGTCTACCTACTGTACTGGAGAGTGAGGCCAGTCACAGTCTACCTACTGTACTGGAGAGTGAGGCCAGTCACAGTCTACCTACTGTACTGGAGAGTGAGGCCAGTCACAGTCTACCTACTGTACTGGAGTGTGAGGCTAGTCCCAGTCTAGCTACTGTACTTGAGAGTGAGGCCATTCACAGTCTAGCTACGAAAGGAAAAGGAAAATTACCCTGCAAACTATTAGCCCTCACAAAATAACAACAACCCCACCACCCCATTCCACTATTTAACCTAATCCTACCAATATTTAACTCTATCTAATCCTACCAATATTTAACTATCTAATCCTACCAATATTTAACTCTATCTAATCCTACCAATATTTAACTCTATCTAATCTACTCCAGATCAACGGTCTGGGAGGACAGAACACTACCATTCAACACCTCCTGCAACTGTTCTGCAGTAAATCCTCACAATCCCAAGTACTTCTCTGCAGCTGCCACTATAACCTATATTTTCTGTGACTTATGTTCCATTTCTGCAGTGCAGTTGACAAGCACGCCTATGAATGCTAAGAAACCAACCTTACTGAAGCACATATTATTCCTATCCCTCTCTATTGGTCTCTGCCTACTCATAGGAATCCTCTCAGGATCCCTCACCCATCTTCCTCTACTACTCTCTTCACTGCTTCAGCATATGACACTTTCTGTCCTAATCTGATCCTGGACACCTCAACCTGCCTTTCTCTCACTGGAGCCGCGGATCTCCAGCCTCATGGCAACCCCCACAGTTAACACACACAACTTTCTCCACCAATACTACACATTCCTTTGTCTCATGCCCTCCTGCACACATCTCACATCTAGAAATCTCCCTCCTACACACTGCTGCAACATAAGCTTGGCACCTAAAACACTGTAGCATTTTCCCGAAACAAAAAGCTCTCACGGGATAACTAACACATCCTAACTTGACCTTGTCGGGCAAAGATTCAGCAGGACAGACAATGTCTTCTCTGTTTCACCATGCAATCCACCGGGTCTGGCGTGGCATCAAAAGGCGGGCGTCACAGACACCAGGAATCTTCCATTTCAGCTGATCCTCCTCAACACTCACTCCTTTCAACGACGCCCTGCTCTGGAGTGCGAATGGATCTTTTTTATTCTGGCTGATCCATACGTTCTTGTCCCTGGTCCGGGGCGTCTGCTCCCTCTGGACGGAAGAAACGTAATAAATCATCACGTGTCCACTTCGTGTTCCTTACACCGACTCAACAGTCCCTAACCTATTTTTCACCCAACCTGACACCACGTATGGATCAGCCAGAATAAAAAAGATCCATTCGCTCCATAAATCTCACTCCCACTGGGCCAGAATCATCCTTGTCATCATCGGGACTACGCTCGAACTAGACGGTCCTCCTCTTTCATTCTCACTTTCATCAGGTTATCCCTCTTTTTGCACTTGGACACCAACCTTCCTCATCACACCGTATCCCTCTACACTCAACTCCTTTTGGGCAGTCATCACTGCACCTGCCACCGCATTAAATGAATCCTCACTCTTGTCACGTTCATTTCCTTCTCTAGCGCTTGCAAAAGTTCTGTCTGATCCTTCATTCTATCAATCACTCAGAACATAGAGAAGCTATGATCAGACGGACGTTTTACACGTTAAACAGATACATTTGGACAGCAGACTGGCAAAAAGAGAAGGCGATAGGGCCAGGACCAAGACGAGAGTAAACCTTGGATTTGCGTTCACACGGTGGAGAGAACTAAGGGAGTTGAAGAGATTCAAAACCGACCCAGAATTTGTATTGTTTCTGTTGAAAAGGCAAGACATAGCTAGCTAGATAATACTGTATATCTTGCTAGATATAAAATGAAAAGTTGCTATTTAGTTGTAAATATGTATGCAAGTAATATTTTAGTTTTCTTGTTTTGACTGTTTTCAAGCCATGCGTCCAATAGTTCATATTAGTTAACGTTAGCTAGTAGCTTG